>NW_007383843.1:0-2332 GCF_000475195.1 Diaphorina citri | reverse complement strand
CCCCCTCCGCACCTTGAAAAAGCTCCTTTTTCCCCCCCGCGAGTCTTTTAGTTAGTTCAATGTTTTACCGACGAAGGACTCTTCAATTGGGATCCTTTTCGAGAATGAATTGGAAGAGACGGCGTCGTAGGAAGTCCTGAAATTCGACCTACCAACAGCGACCACCATTAAAGGAGACAGCACCGAAACCCTCGAGAAGAAAGTCCAAATAAAAATCTGACAGTTGATCTCTTAAGAAACAGAGGAAAAGAAAGAGAAAAAAAAAGACATAAGATTCATCCAATAAATAAAAAAGACGGCTTTCTCTTTAGTTACCTTTACAAAGCAAGAACCCACCCTTCGACCTTTTCTCCTTACAACCTCTTTTCATTCCTTTTAAATGCTGTCACTCCTCGTTAATTAGTCGCAAAAATTAATCACGATCCGCATGACGGTGACAGGTCCGTATGTTTTTGGACGAGGGACCATTATCTCTATAGAACGTCTTAGCGTATAGGAGTGTACTTTTTTTTTTATTAAAGTTCAGCTCTTTATAGCTATACTTAAAAGATAAACCACTATGTTTTCGAGCAGTATCTAATCTATAGTAATATAACATAATCTTTTAGCTACTATTCGTTGATATCCATAGATCTAAGATAAAGATGGTGGTTATGTCAATTGCAGATTTATTTTGTGATACCACTTCTTTTAGTACCATATCACGATCACGTTAACAAATTTGGATGAGGAGTTTTGGAAGTAAGCGTTGATTAAATATGTGTGATGGATATTTTCATAATTGTTTTTGTTCCCGTTTCTTCCCCCGAACTTGCCCTTTCTCTCCTCTTCTCTTCTCCTTTTTCTCTCTTCAGTTTGCTTACTCTATTCTCTTCTGCCTTCCCCCTGGATGCTTCTTTTCTTTATTTTTCCTTCTTCCCCTTTCCTCTTTTTCTCAATTTTCCCCCTTCTCCCTTGTTCGTTGCTCTCCTTTCTCGCCCTCTCTCCACTTTCCTTGTTCTTCATTCTTCTTCCCCCTTTCTGTCTTCTTTTTCCTTCATCAACCCGTTTTCTTTCTTCTCTTCCACTCGGAGTTTTCCCTGTACAGCTTTTATTTTCACATTTTCCATCTTCTGTGTGCTCTCCCCTTTCTCTCTCTCTCTCTCATCTCCTTATTCTCTCTCATCCTCTACTTCGTTTTGGTTCATCATCTACTCTTCTCTCTTCCTCTCTCCCTCCGACGTCTATAATATATTTTCTTGTACTTCTTCGTCTTCCTTTTCTTCTTCTGCTTTTTCTTTTTCCTCTTCTTTTTCTTGTCCTTCCCCTTCTCCTCCTCTCTTCCTCCTCCTCCTCTTCTTCTTCTCCTTTGCAGATGTTTTTTTCTTCTGCTGTATTGTTTATGCTTTTTTTCCCTACCTCACTTGGATCTCAAGTCTCAACTTTTTTCCGAACAAACACAGTTTTTTTATTCCCATTTTCCCTTTAAAAAATGTGGAAACTCACTTAACTTTGCGGGTCAGAGCTGGGCAAATATTATAGAGTCCAATATTTACCAAAGCGCTATACTCTGTTACCTCGGTGGCGCAGTGGTCAAGACGCTCACCTGGTGAGCAATAGGACGTGGGTTCAAATCTCAAACGAGATTTTAATTCCCATTGTGGCATTTGACCTCATATGGAACTCTAAAAGTTGGGTGGACAGAATGTTGTAGAAGCTAATGTACTTAGGAACTAGGTTATAATCCCTTCGGTTTTTTTTTTTTTTTTTTTTTTTTTTTTCAAGCATTTATTTTAAGAGAGGACTAACATCTTAGGTCTTAGCCCCAAGATTTCTTTGAATTCACCGCGAATTATCTTCAATTAATTGTTTCAGACAACGACTGGATCGACCTGGACGATCTCTCCGACGCTCTCAGTAGCGACCTAGGAGCGACCAGTAGCGACCCGGGTCACTCCAAGTCCGACCTCTTCCACTCAACCTCGTTCTGTCTCCTGATCTTTGTCTCCTGTCTGGTCATGTACAAATATTGCCGGCGAAAACAGCGGGTGCAACTGAAGAAATCGCCGCGGTCCAAGGCTCACAAGCTCTACCTGAATCCAAACTCGTTGCCCGTTGTGTAAAAGGGTGCAACTCGTGAAATAGAAGTCCTGATCCAAGCTGTACGGTTGGTCACGGTTGGTCCAGTGGTAACGCGCTTGCTTGCCATGCAGAAGGTCTCGGGTTCGAATCCCACCATCGACGAAAATTTGTACTCGTTTTTCGATTGCAAATGTTTCTACGGGTTACTTTCTGGTGTTCTCGTGTTGACCCAGCACCTAAATGGGAAGTATTGTGTCTCTTCTCGCCCATC
>NW_007383842.1:0-4681 GCF_000475195.1 Diaphorina citri | reverse complement strand
CTCTCTCTCTCTTCCCATCTTTGTCTTTTTCTCTTACCTTTATTTAAATTTATTCCTTTTCAACTTTCTCGTCGCCTGCACATAAAATTATTCGTGAGAGAAAGAAAAGAAATTTATTGATCTATCTTTAAACCTAATGGAAAACCATTTCATTTTGTACTTAAAACAAAGAGAGAGGCAGAGGGAGGGAGAGGAAGGGAGGGAGAGAGAGATTATGTTTAGTAGTAAAGGCTCTCACGTAATACCTGCTGAAGTTGACCTTCGAACTGACGAATAAGGGAAATAGAAGAAAACATGAAAATAGGGAAAAGTTGAAGGGAAATAGGGAAAATTTCAAAGGGAAAAAGAAATAAATAAGGGAATGAGGCAAAAATTTAACAGAAATAATGAAATATCCAACAGTTTTCATCATGACCTCGTGTGTTTACAAAGAATTACCTAAACCTCATCTACCATGTTAGTGAAAACAATATTGAAAAAAGTAAGGGAAATAGGGCAAATTTCAAAGGGAAAAAGGAAAAAAATAAGGGAATGAGGCAAAAATTTAACGGAAATATGGAAAGATCTAACAGTTTTCATCATGACCTCGTGTGTTTACAAAGAATTACCTACCTAAACCTCATCTACCATGTTAGTGAAAACAATATTGAAAAATTCTTGTTAATTTGTCACATCCACCATCATTTTGGTGGATGTGTGACTTTTCCTTCAGACCTAACACACAAGGCACATCATTATGCAAAAGGTAGTGTGAGTTCACATTTCTCAGTCTAGTCACAACCTTTCTCTTAAATTTTCACATGTTATACGTTTGTCTGAGGGAACTGATATCACTGTTATCAACAGGTATCACAAACCCTACCTGCAGTCACGGAATACCTCCTCTCTCTCTCTTCCCATCTTTGTCTTTTTCTCTTACCTTTATTTAAATTTATTCCTTTTCAACTTTCTCGTCGCCTGCACATAAAATTATTCGTGAATTTCTTTCCCATTCTCCTTTCTCGTGTTTTTTTTTCTTCCTGATCAGTTCATAGGAAACTATTTTCCGACCAAAGTGGTTTTTCAAACTCTGTTCCATTTCTTCATGAGTTATTTTTTTATTTTTAATATTTTTTTTTTCTCAGTTAGGTACATAGGTACTGGTACTAGGTAGGTACTTTTCATTTATTGAATACCTACCTAGATAAAAATAATTATTTTGCATCATATTATTCGTGAATTTCTTTCCCATTCTCCTTTCTCGTGTTTTTTTTTCTTCCTGATCAGTTCATAGGAAACTATTTTCCGACCAAAGTAATTTTTCAAACTCTGTTCCATTTCTTCGTGAGTTTTCTTCTCAGTTAGGTACATATTGTGTTCTTTTCATTTATTGAATAGGTAGGTAAAAATAGTTATTTTGTATACCGAATATTTCATCAATTCATTATCTACTGGAAAATCTAATAAAGTTAAAGGTGTGTCCAAACATATTCGCCCGGCCTCATTTTGGTGGATGTGTGACTTTTCCTTCAGACCTAACACACAAGGCACATCATTATGCAAAAGGTAGTGTGAGTTCACATTTCTCAATCTAGTCACAACCTTTCTCTTAAATTTTCACATGTTATACGTTTGTCTGAGGGAACTGATATCACTGTTATCAACAGGTATCACAAACCCTACCAGTCACGGAATACCTCCTAGTCACGGAATACCTCCTCTCTCTCTCTTCCCATCTTTGTCTTTTTCTCTTACCTTTATTTAAATTTATTCCTTTTCAACTTTCTCGTCGCCTGCACATAAAATTATTCGTGAATTTCTTTCCCATTCTCCTTTCTCGTGTTTTTTTTTCTTCCTGATCAGTTCATAGGAAACTATTTTCCGACCAAAGTAATTTTTCAAACTCTGTTCCATTTCTTCGTGAGTTTTCTTCTCAGTTAGGTACATATTGTGTTCTTTTCATTTATTGAATAGGTAGGTAAAAATAGTTATTTTGTATACCGAATATTTCATCAATTCATTATCTACTGGAAAATCTAATAAAGTTAAAGGTGTGTCCAAACATATTCGCCCGGCCGTCGTCGATCGACGAGGTGAATCTATGTTGTCGAGGCAATGTGGACGGTTTAGTCGACATCGATCGACGGCTGGTCGACACCTTAACTAAACTAACAAAAAGCTTACTTCCTCACATCGATGTTAGCAACAACAGAACTATTGAAGGCTAGACCTTCGACTCCAGGGGCTAGAAAACGTTTCATTCCCCCCTTTGTGCGTCGTGCAACAGGGCTTGAAACAAGTGCACAAGTTCCACCGTACGTGCACACTTGAACTGTTTTCACACTTTTACAATTCTCTCTGGTCAAATTTTCCCCAAGTTTTCTCGGCAAGATCTTCTCTCCTTGAAGTAGTACTCCGACTCGTGGAGATGATTTCATTAGGGGAGCACGAAGCGTAACTTTTCCTTGATGGCAAATTGTGCACGACTTTTAGCCTCTTTCATGCTCTTTTTGAGCTTTACGTACATTTTCTTCGGATCTGCGGTTTTGGAAGCTATTAGATTTGATTCTATGACTAAGGAATCTATTTATTTTGAAGATGTTTGATACAGGGAACTGTAACTGCTAAGGTTTTATCGTCCCACAATCAAAGAGAGAAGAAAGACAGGATAGGAGAAAGCCAGCCGTTTCAAGAACGAACATTATTCGTTCAGGACAAAATCCGCCCCGGGTGGGAATTGAACAAGCGGCCTAGCGCTTACAAGGCAGACGCGCTACCAACCAAGCTAACTAGGCTGGCAAGGAATCTATTAGTTGTCAGAAGGAGGACTGGTTTCTAATAGAAGGGGACTGAGTTGTAATAGTGCAGGTTGTTGCTAGGGAGAAGGAGCCAAGGACAAGCGACATTGCATCCTTGACCTTAGCTACATTCCTACGTAGAATTTTTCGTGATAAGGAAAAGAGAGAAAAGGTCATGAAGTTTTTCTTCTGGCAGGTGAAAATGCTTGGAAAGATTCTTGTTCCTGGAAATCCTAGATTACTTCAGTAGAAGGAGTTCATAATTATGTAGTACCTATGTATAAGGTATCAAGTATCAAAGGATCTGAAAACATGATGGCTTGAACAATAAAATCCTCAATTATGTATCCAAGTCCCACATAATATAATTAGGTATTATGTGTACCTACTATTACATTTAAAGAAGTTGTGCAAGTTCTGAACAAGTAGTATTTACCTACACCACCAAGACAGTAAATTTCCTCCTTCTCCTTCTCCAGGTCAGAGAACTTCCATCCAACTTTTATTATAATCCCGTCGGTTCTTTTGCCGCCATATTTATTGTCGTTCCTCAACCGAGGCCATTAGGACTGAACGGGAAGACAAAACAGTTTATTTTATTTCTCAGGGAAGACACAGAGACTCAGAAATAAAATGAAATAATTTAATAATAAAAGTGGAGAAAATTATCTCACGTTCCTACACAGAGCTACCGTCAATACGACATGGCCTAGTGGTGGATATCTTAAGGTAGCCATAGCCACACACCATCGTATTTTTCTCAAGGTTTGGACTGAACAAACCATACGGATACGAAGAAATTCTCAAAGTGTGTGATATACATATTCCTTAAGACCATTTTGTAGTTTTGGACAGAGCTAAACTGAGAAAAAAAACGACTGATGTGGGGTACCACAAGTTTTAGAAGACTTAGGGTGGAAAAACCACAAGTTTTAGAAGACTTAAGGTTGAAGAACTCTAATATTATTATTGGGTTCAGATTGTTGGAATGCTAAGCTCATTAATATGTCAAGCTTCTTGATAGATTCGTTTCGGAACCCAGTCAGTCAATTGGAATTCCGACACCCAGCAATACAAAATTTCCTATAGGGTTGTGTTTTCATAACTAAGCGTGCAGGGAGGCGCACGAACGTCAAGAGTTTGAAGTCATTTTTCAACACGAAGTGTTTTTTGGAGTGATCATGTGCCGCACCACTGGTAAGTTTGCTCTCTGTGACTAAAAACATGTGACGGTACCTTGACATTCCTTAGGAAAGCTTTTTGAAGTCATACTGAGACCAATAATATTCCTGCTTTCTAAGCCTTTGTTTTTACTAAGAGAACCTTATAAGTTCGCAGAAAATTAATATCAAACAGAGGCAGCTTCATTCACTTCTATTCCTGACCTTTTCATTTTCCTTTTAGCTTTTTTCCTCTCTTAGAAACCTTTGATCTGCATTCACCCATCTAGGCTGAAATGCTTAAAAATATCAAATATGTACTCATTTTCAATGTCTATGGTGATCAAATTCTTACAAGTCTAAATGTTCAATTGTAGCGGTTCAGGTTGCCCAAAAAATTTGACAAAAGGAATATGCAGTTAGCAAATTTTACGAATACCTATGTAAAAAAAAATAATAATAAATAAAAATAAATTCAACCACCTGTTGAACCTTTTACAAAGCCCTACTCGGTGTTTAGCATAATTATCAAATGAAAAGGTCGCATCAGCTATTCCTGTGCAGTGTACAGAATTCATGGATAGTACCTACCTATTCCTGGATGAAGTGTATGGGATTCCTCTAGCGAATATTTCGCTCCTGTTTGCTCTATCGATTCGATACCCGAATAAAATAATTTCCTCCAATATATTTTCTCGCCCTTATAATCGACGAATATCACGTTTTCTCCCGCAGTTTAAACTG
>NW_007383841.1:2392-4682 GCF_000475195.1 Diaphorina citri | reverse complement strand
AAAAAATGGACTGGAAAACCGAGAAAAGTCAGGGAATTTTATTTTTCCATTTTGGTAGACACCCTGAGGTACCTACTGATTTTCTTTAATCACGATCGAATAAACTACGGGCTAAAAAATTCCCGGAGGGACGGGCCCAACTTGTTCTAATTACCCACATCTCTTTTGCTTTTCCGCCTCTTCCTCCTCCTCCAAGTCTTCCTATTCCTCCTCCTCTTCCTCCTCCTCCTTATTCTTTCCAAAAGGCACCTCCTCGTGTCAGTCACATTCATAATTACTTTTCTCCCTCTCACTATTTCTCCTCCTCCTCCTCCTCCTCCTCCTGTCTCCCCTTCCTTAACATTTCTATCTCCCCCCTTCTCTACACTTCCCTCCCTCCCACGCTTTCTCTCTCTCTTTCTCTCTCTCTCTCGTTCTTCTTTCCAATCTTTTAACTCGCTGTCTGGTTTCCACCTTCCATCCCCTTTCTTCTTCTCCTCCTCCTCCGTTCCTTCTTCCTTCCCTTATTTTTCCTTTCCCTCTTCCTCCTCGTTCTCCTCCTCCTCTTCCTCCCCCTCCTCCTCTTCCTCCTCGTTCTCCTCCTCCTCCGTTCCTTCTTCCTTCCCTTATTTTTCCTTCGCCGCGCTTACCACTACACCACTGAGGTTGGTAATAATAGACAAACTAACAGACTTTGTTGTAACGTTTAGAGACAAACTAAATGCCATACGAGTACAAATAAGTAGGTAGACAACTTTTAAAACTCTTGCTTGTTCAATTGAATAAGTTTAGTAACTTATTAAGCTGCCAAAAATTATGCCAATAACATTAATAGAAAAAATTAAAAAAATCAAAAAGTGATTTTGGGGGCCAAGGTACAACCAGGCACCCTACTTAATTAAGCTGTCTACAAATGGAATTAATGTAAATGTAAAACTGTCAAGTGGAAAGGTTGAAAACAGACCTTACCTACTTTGTACTTTGTTTGTTTGTGTAAATTTTAAAATTTGTCAGTTTTAATATATTTAATTCTTCAGATAAGATTGTTCTTTACGGTGTTCTTCAGATTGTTCTTTACGGTGTATAACTTCCTAGAAGTGTGTGTGTGTGAGAGAGAGAGAGAGAGAAGAAGAGACAGATAGAGCGAGAGGAAGAAGAAGGGTGTGGGAGAGAGAAAATGAGAGAGAGAAAGAGAGAGAGAGAGGAAAGAAAGAAGAGGAGAGGGCAAGAGAGATTTAAGTAAGAATAATATCATCAGAAATTACTTTTATTAATATCTCTCTCTCTCATTGGCATAGGTTCAGTTTATGTTAATGTTTCCGTGAATGCTTAATTTTATTCTTATATTTATTTCATACATTGATCATCTCTCTCTCTCTCTCTCTCTCTCTCTCTCTCTCTCTCTCTCTCTCTCTCTCTCTCTCTCCTTCTCTTTTTCTCTCTCCCTTACCTATCTCTCCTTTTCTTTCCTTTTACACTCTGTAAACTATACCTCGTCTGTATGATCGATCAGTTTTTAAGAGGAAATAGTCAATCGTTTCAAGCTTTACTGCCAGGGCTTATCGTTTGCGCGATCATTTTTTTTTGAGCGCGTCACTTATCTCGTAACTGCAGTTTCTATTCGTAACATCAATAGACAACGTGCTTAGAACGGTATCTATAGATCAAATCTATCGATTGGCAGTATTAAAACGCTGAGTAAATCGATTTAGATTCATTCGGATAATTTTTTGAAGCGCGTCACTTTTCCCCTCACTGCAGTTCATTCTCGTAACATCAATAGTGATACAGTATGTCTGTATGTACAATGTGCTTGGAACGGTATCAAGATTTTCGGCAACATTGGAACACTGAGGTAACACGCCTACAGGGTGACCCAGAAATATGTTAGAAATTTCCCTGCCCCTCACGAGTCTATGTTCGAAACATCCCGAGAGAAAGAGAAACATTTTTTTTTTTTTTTTTTCATCCCGAAACATTTTTTTTAGAGAGAGAGAGAGAGAGGAGAAAGAGGGAGAGAGAGAGCGCATACAGAGCGGAAATCTGAAAGAAAAACCTTTGTAAACGGGCTTTGAACCCGGCATTTTCAAGTTTTCCGCAAGTCGCAGGTTCAATTCTCGCCCGGGGCGGATGTTTTCCTGAACAGATCCGGTTCGTTCTCGGAACGGCTGGCTTTCTCCTATAATGTCGTCCTCTCTTCGATTTCGGGACGATAAGGCCTTAGCAGTTATAGTTCCTTCTGTCAAACCTTTAAAAAAAAAAAAAAAAAAAAGAAAAGGGAGGGAGGCATGGGGGGGCAACCCCGTTTTTT
>NW_007383841.1:0-659 GCF_000475195.1 Diaphorina citri | reverse complement strand
TAAAATATCAATTTACAAAAAATTAGGAGAAAAGAAAAAAAAAAAAAAAAAAAAACACACAATAATAACAACAATATTTATCAACATTTTACAACGAAGAGATTTTAAAATAGGTTTGATAGAGGGAACTGTAACTGCTAAGGTCTTATCGTGCTGAAATCGAACGAAGAAGGAAGGCAGGATAGGAGAAAGCCAGCCGTTCCGAAAACGAACATTATCCCATCAGGATAAGTTCCGTCCCAGGCGGGAATCGAACCCGCGGCCTAGCGCTTACAAGGCAGACGCACTACCAACTAAGCTAACTAGACTGGGAATTTGATTTTTGATTTCAGATTGCTCCGAATCTGAGATCGATGGCAAATGTGATAGGTCTCCTGTGTGAGTCCCTCAGTAGCAAGAATGGTAAGCATCTCTGAGAGAAAGCTTCGCCAGAGGTCCGGGTTCGATTCCCGGTGAGGTCGAAGTTTTTCCGACTCTGCGCTTGGAGTTCCGCGTGTGTAGTCAGCCTCGTGAGGACAATTGAGTAATAGTAATAGTAATAATTGTGCTTTATTATTAAATTTTAACATATCATGACAATTATTACAAGATTAAATTGTGACAGCACTACCACTAGTCCACCCAACCCCCCCGGGGCCAACAGAAGGACGCGTGGAGCA
>NW_007383840.1:0-4682 GCF_000475195.1 Diaphorina citri | reverse complement strand
CCGAATCGGTTCGTGTAAAGATACACAGGCGTGCTTACTGGAACTTGGCCTGGCGCACTGCCGTGCGCTCAGATGTAGTAGAGACTTTGCAAAAATGGAAATCGCAACAATAACTCAACGGAAACTGAAAATACATATCAAAAAGGAAAAAAGAGAAAACCCAGTAGAGAAAAGTGAACATGGTCAACTGGAAAAGTGAGAGCTTAACATTCAATAGAAAATCGGAAAAGTGAAGATAGTAGGTACCTACCACAGTAGAAAACAATACGAAAAGAGAAAAAATCAAACTGGAAACGAGTAGAATAGTAGAAATACTCGTAATGAGAAAAGGTGGAAAAGAAAGTGAAAATGACAATTTGGAAAAGTGAAAAGATCACGTAGGTAGGTATATCTAAGAGAGGGTAGACAAGTAAATATAAAATTGAAAAGAATACAAACAAAGACAAACTGGAAGAAAACAAAAATGGTTTGGAAGACAACGGTTGTGTGAAGAAGAAGAAGTAAGAGGAGGAGAAAGAGAAAAACAAAAAGGAGGATGAGAATAAGAAGAAGAAAGAAGAGGAAAATCGTGATAGAAGAAGAAAAAAAACAGATGAGCCAGAGGAGAAAGAGGAGTAAGAAGAACACGATGAAGAAAAGGGAGGAGGATAAAAAAAAGGAGCACCAGTATAAGAAACTGAAGAAGAAGAACAAAAACAAGAAGAAGAACTAGGTACAACAACAACAACAACAACAACAACAAGAACAACAACAACAACCACAACAACAACACCAACAACAACAACAAGAGGCGACAAGGAAGAAAGTAAGAGGCAAAGAAGATGATCTTTAAAGGAAGGATGATGAAAGGGAGATATTTAAAGGTAGGTAGGTAAGGTAGGTAGGTAAGGTAGGTAGGTAAGGTATTTAAGACTGACGGTCGGAGGAGGGAAGGGGGGGGGGAAAGTGTGGAAATTCCTTCTTTTTTTAGGTTGGAAAATCTGAAGTGAAAACTGTCGGATTTCACTTGACGTGTTGACTTTAACCTAGATGTTAGGGTTTTTCTTCCAACACAACCGCTTTACCACTTCTTATTCTCCTCGTTTTTCTTCTCCTCCTCCTCCTCTTCCTCCTCTACTTCCACCTCCTCCTTCTCCTCCTCCTTCTTCTCCTCCTCCTTCTTCTCCTCCTCCTCCTCCTTCTCCTCCTCCTCCTTCTCCTCCTCCTCCTCCTCCTTCTTGTAAAAGTTAGGGTAAAAGAACACTCAAATAAGCATCATTCAATAGGATAAGGAAAGTCGTGTGATGTTCACACCAGATTTTTCTACCTTCACCTCCTATTAAATCAATGTCTCTGAATCTATAACTATACGAGTACTTATCTTTAACAAAGAGGCCAAATATTCTCCATTATGCAAATACTGATTGGTGAGAATGGATCTTAAGCCCACAACACACTAGCAACATTGACTCTCAACAATCCAGACATGTTTTTTGCAACAATCCAGCAACATTGTCACTCTCCAGGCTCATTTCTGAAACACTTTCCTTGTCTTTTAATGTGTCATAGATTTTATGTTGAAAGTTGCTGTTTTTTAGTGTGTAGGTACTAGGGTTTATCTTGAACTTGAAAGTTGCTCAACATTCGAATGATTTGTTCCCCAACATTTGTCCACCTGTTCATAACTGTTGCGAAACAAATGTTTCGAGTGTGAACCAGGCTTTACACTGTCCATAGTTAATTGTTTACGGATAAAACGGACGATATCAATTATCGACGTGACCTCAACGAACTTGCTTGTGAAGATGTGGTTGCCAATTTTTTATTGCTATTATCGATTATCTTATTATCTAACTCTGGAATTGGCAAGTCCTTGATAGATATAATAGTCACCATTAGTCCAACTGTAGAGGTGGTCTCTTCTTGACCAATATTTGGGTCATGTTGGTTCTTTGTGATTGGTATTCTTCTCTTTATGATGAGTTGAGTGTCCATTTGTTTGATTGGAAACCCCTGAACTATAGCATTATTGTGTAGCATAGCATGGATATAGGATAGGATATATATAGGTAGGTACAACATAATCTATTGAGACTATTGGGAGAGGAAGATGGGATAACACAGGTGGGTAATATAATGATAAGACTGATAACGAAATGTGGGTCAGTAGTCATGCAGTGGGTACGTCACTCTAAAGTCGGAACATAGATATAAAAAATATTGATATATATCTATATACCTATACTATATTTATTTTACCTACCCGCATGAGAACAACATAACAAAGTAACCTATTCGGTAGGAAGAGAGAAGAAGGTGCTCCTCCGCTAGCTTGCATAGTGGCGCTACCTAGCGGACGAAAAAACAACTGCGTAAAGTCTGACGTCACACATATTTGAACTCTTTCATTAGAACGGAAAATAAAAATTGAATTTTCGACCTTTTACAGTTATCTTTTCGGAGTTTTGACCTCGGATTTGGATTTTTCCCAACTTTTTACATAGAAATTGACCATTTATTTATAAAAATTTTTTTACCCATTTGCAACTGCTCCATTAACAATCTTAGTAATCATTGCTGGTGATTTAAGGGGAATTGGAACGGCATTTTAATTGTTTCTGTGCAACTCAATCGTTAATTACAGAGAGTTCTACTATGTACACTTCTTGACAATGACTAGTAAAAGCCTATTTTATCAATGACTAACACAATACCAGTCTAACGTACATACACACTTTACAACACAACATAATACTTGTACTCGCACTTAGACAATACAGGCATCTCTATAATAACTTGCTCTGCTACAGTTTACTATGTAGGTGAAGGACATGAGTACCTACTACCGTCATTATACGCCGCCACCCCCCACCTCCCCTCCCCCCTCTCTCCTAACTACCTTCCCTCTTCCCTCCTATCCCCCCCCAATCCTAACTACTCTACCCTCCAACGCTCCTCTTACGCTCTCTTTCTCTCTCCCCTAAATACTCTTACTCCCCTCTCTTTCTCTCTCTCTCTTCCCCTTGCTACCCCTCCCCCTCTCCCTCCCATCTCTTGAGGAAAATGTCCCTTTATTATTTTCCTATTTTCGGCACCGAAATAACTCCAAAACTTTCAAACAAACAGAACCATCTGGACCTACATAAATAATATCTCGTATTCAAATTGAATCCTATACTGATTTTATTATTAGGAGTATTAGGCTGTTCAGTCAAGTGTATATGGTGGACCCTGGTTGTTCAGTGAAGTGTTACTGTGTTTGGGCCTTAGTGGACCTTGAGACCTTTTTGAGATCCTCCCCCCGCCCACCCTAAAAAAATAGTGGTTAGTATTTCAAAATGCCATTAATATTTATGGGCATTAGAGTGAACTTTTGAGTTGTATGGCCGCCATACACGCCATACATACACGCTACGCCACTGGTGGTTAGTATTTCAAAAGAGAGAGAGAGAGAAACATGCCCCTACCATCCTGAAACATACCACGTTCGGCGTTGCTTAGCTTGGGTGTTGGTCACGGGATTAAAGCCGCCCTATCCATTAGGCACAATTCGGCTTTTTGTTGTAAAAATGTCCTACTGAGAGAGAGAAAGAGAGAGAGAGAGAGAGAGAGAGAAAGGAGAGAAAAGACTTTTCCTTTGGTACTTCCTCAAAGTCAACATACCTACCTATTTTTTTCAGGTTTGGTGTATTCTTTTTATATCTAGGTTAGACCAACCTCAGTGGTGTAGTGGTTAGCGCGGTGGACTTCGGATCTGGAGGTTGGTGGTTCGAGTCCAAAAGTCCAGAAGCGTAGTGTATTAAGACATTTGTGACAAGCATTTATGCTTCAAACAATTAAAATTCCTTCCTTCCATATCCAGGCATACCTTGGTATGGGCATCCACTCGTAAATTTTTGTAGCCAACACCAAATGTCAGCCCAAAGCAATCACCCTAGTTGGGGTTGATTGAGAGGCTGTCGAAAAACGCCGACCCGTCTGAACACGGGAAAAAGTGAAGAAGAAGAAGAGGAGGAACATATTTGAACTCTTTCATTAGAACGGAAAATAAAAATTGAATTTTCGACCTTTTACAGTTATTTTTTCGGAGTTTTGACCTCGGATTAGGATTTTTCCCAACTTTTTACATAGGAATGGACCATTTATTTATATTTTTTAGCCATTTGCAACTGCTCCATTAACAATCTTAGTAATCATTGCTGGTGATTTAGGGGAATTGAACGGCATTTTAATATTGTTTCTGTGTAACTCAATCGTTAATTACTGGGAGTTCTACTATGTACCTACACTTCTTGACAATGACTTGTAAAAGCCTATTTTATCAATGACTAACACAATACCAGTCTAACGTACATACATATTTTACAACACAACATAATACTTGTACTCGCACTTAGACAATACAGGCATCTCTATAATAACTTGCTCTGCTACAGTTTACTATGTAGGTGAAGGACATGAGTACCTACTACCGTCATTATACCTACTAATCAAGAAGTTATAACCCCTACTAATCAGCGTCATTGCACTAGTTATCGTCATTGCACTAGCAAATACTAGATGCAGTAAAGTAGGTATAAGTACATAAATATCCACGCTATAGTGTCGGTCATGTAAATGGATTCGATCTAGGCGCACGGCAGTGCGCCAGGCCAAGTTCCGGCCTGAGCACGCCAGTGTGTATATTACACGAAGCATTTCGA
>NW_007383839.1:0-4684 GCF_000475195.1 Diaphorina citri | reverse complement strand
TACGATATTCAATATGTACCACTTGATGATAGTTTCCATGCGTCCAAGAAAGGTAAGTGAAAAAAATATTTACAGGGTGGTCGAATTTTTTTCTTAATGGTCAAACCTTAGATCCAGGAGGTCAATTTTTACTCTATGAGCATATGCCCGCAAATACTTCCTGAAAATTCCGACTACCCTGTATATTATGGTGGTAAGGTAAGTTGAATCGTGTTCTCGGAAAGGCTGGCTTTCTTCTGAACTGTCTTCCTTCTCTCTTCGCTTTCGGGACGATAAGACCTTAGCAGTTACAGTTCTCTCTATCAAACCTCTTAAAAATTACAAAAAAAACTCGGATTTTACTTTGTTCGTTCGATCAGCTTACTAAAAGTAATTAGCGGGGATATCATAGCTTTATTATCACTATACTATTATTAGATAGGTATTATCATATTATTATTTAAATTATAGCAATATTTCCCTCTATCAAACCTCTTAAAAATTATATAAAAGAAAAACTCGAATTTCACTTTGTTCGTTCGATCAGCTCACTACAAGTAATTAGCGGAAATATCATAACTTTATTATTACTATACTATTATTAGATAGATATTAGATATTATTATACGATTATTTAAATTATAGCAATATTTCATCAGTCAATTAAAAACTATCTGTCCCTCTCTATTCCTCGCTTTATCTCTCTCTTTCTCTCTCTCTCTCTCTCTCTCTCTCTCTTTCTCTCTCTCTCTCTCTATTTCTCTCTCTCCCTCTCTCTCTCTCTCTCTTCCTCTTCTCTTTTCCCCAATATACTCACAAATAAAGAGCAAGGCGAGGGGAAATTTTAATTAGGATCCAGTATTATTGCATAATTCCCTCGGAATAAAATCCCTGCGGCCTCCCTCGAGTAAATTTCCCTCTGCCGAAAAGTTTCCAAATAAGCCGTGTGGTAGGAGTAGACGCACTTCTGACATTCTATGTAACCCGATACCGGACCCTGGGAGTAAAAGGGGGGAGATAATGAAGAGAGAGAGCGAGAGAGAGAGAGAATGATGAGAAACATTGATGAGAAATGGAGGAGTTGCACTGAAGGAGATTTTAGCCAATCAAATGTTTGAAATTTTGTTCGTAAATTTTATGTGCAATTTTTGAGGGGACGATGTACTTCCCCGTTATCTACGCCACTAGTTTCAGTCGTAAATTGAGATCACTTTGACTTCATAGTAGAGTAGAGACACTAAATACTGGTAGTACTCTTCATTCCTTCTTACCTTCTCCTTCTTCTTCTTTCTTCTTCTTCTTCTTCTTCGTCTCCTCCTCCTCCTCCTCTGCTTCTTCTTTTTCCTGTTCTTCTTCTTCTCCTCCTCCTTCTCCTTTTGATTCTCCTCCTTTTTCTTGTTCACCTTTTCCCCGCCTCTTCCTTCTTCTTTCCCCTTTTTTTTACCTCGTCGTCAAAAGATTTAGCATTTTGCATTTCCCTCAGGTCCTTCTACTTAAACAAGCATGAAGGGAAAAAACACGTCCAAGAGTCTCGGACATATAGTTTAGGAAGGGAGGGAATTTATTCAGTCACGTCCCTAGTGGAAATGCACACGGGATATTTTCATCCACGTGGGACAAAAATCAGTCGAGCTACATTTGACTTGGGACTTTACGTATACATACCTAACGGGATTTTTTTTTCTTCAGAGAAAGAACCTTCGCTGAAAAAGCAGATGAACTCAGACACTGAAATGTTGGTATTGTTACAATGTATGTATGAATGAATGAATATACCTCACATTCATTCCGTCTGCGATGCCCTGGACATCCCCCATATAGAGGCCCGACTAGACCTAGATCAGGACTATAAGGAGTTCTCGATTAACCTCTACCCGTCCCCACGGGTCCTGAACACGGCCTATCAGGATATCATCCGATTCCTCAACTGGACCAAACTGGCCATTGTGTATGAGAATGACTATGGTAAGTTGCCCGCTCGGCTGGACGATAATGGGTTAATTCAATTCTACATAGCTCGTTTTGACCCAAGGATCGGAGGGAGGGGGACAAAGTTTGCTGCTTTTCTATTCAGATTTCAATTTTGGTGCCCTTATGTGTCCAAAATGTAATGGACAAATAACACCTCTATGTGTTGAACACGTTTATCAAGTTTCATCAAAATCGGACTATTCCTTCCAGAGATATTGCGAAACGAACTAACATGCTAAATGCAAATTGTCTTAGCACGTCTTTGCAAAAATCTCTCTGCACGCAGCTCGATTTGCAGTAAAGTTACATAAATAGGTTCCTATATGCATATTGTATATATAACCTAAGTCAGGGGTCCCGATTTTGAAAATTTGGACCGATTGCAATACTTTCATTACTAGTATAGCTCCGCTATACTGTAGTAATAGAAAGTAAAAAAAAAGCTATAGGTACAGCTATAGGTTAGCTGGGAGGGAGAACTTTATCCTAAAGGTCCTAAACAGATGTGGTTGTTCCTCTCTTAGGTTTCGGGACAATAAGACCTTAGCAATTACAGTTCCCTCTATCAAACTTCTTAAAGCCAGCCTAGTTAGCTTGTATGGTAGCGCGTCTGCCTTGTATGCGCTAGGCCACGGGTTCGATTCCCGCCCGGGGAGTATTTTATCTTGAAAGGATTAGGTTCGTTCCCAGAACGGATGCCTTTCTCCTATCCCGTCCTCCTCTCTTCGATTTCGGGACGATAAGACCTCGGCAGTTACAGTTCCCTCCATCAAATCTGAAAAGGTTAGGGTGGAGAGATAAGTTTCAAGAGGATTTGAGAGAGAAGGGGGGGGGGGGGGGTGAGCACAGTTCCGATAATCTGTACAAATTCTGAAAGGGGGCGATCGTAGAGAAAAGGTTGGGAAACACTGGACTAGACAACATGAAGAAAATACATTTACTTTTGACTACTTTCCTTATTATAAGTACGATGAGGAAAGTAAAATATGAAATTGTATAGTTCGCAGTCGAATTACAATCGGGGAAATTTTTGCACCTAATTTGTTACCTGTCAGGTTTACTACGTTGTTACCTGTGTTTTTTTTTTTTTTTTTTTTTTTTTTTTTTTTTTTTTTTTTTTTTTTTTTTTTTTTAAGGTAAATTTGACGTCCTAATAAGGTTTAACGGGGGAATTCTATCCTCCTCCCACGAGATGTTGTATGCCATTGTGTTTGATGCCTCACTTTATTCCCTTACCGTTCAAATATTTTCCCTCTCTGAGAGATTTACCGCACACATTGTGGCCTAGATTTCTTTCTTTTCTCCCTCGCCGTGTTTCTTCCCTCTAAAGATTTACCGCACATTGTTAGCCTACATTAGGGTTGGGGGAAATATTAGAGGGAAAAGTCTCACATAATTAGGAGGTGTGTGGCGTGTGGCCTACTTGCATTCTTTAGAGGAAGGGAAAAAGGAAATACCTAAATCTTTGCCTTTTTTTGTTGAGTTTTCTATCATCTTTGTTGGTGTTTTTTTTTACACCTGTGTTTTTGGGGATGTAAAAAGAGGAATGAAGATACATAATAGAAAAAAAAGGAGGAGGAGGAGGAGGAGGAGGAGGAGAAGAAAAAGAAGAAGAAAATTAAAAAAAAAAAAAAACAGTTTCTCAATTTTTTTATAACTTTATCTCCCTCTTGGAGGGTTTCAGCAGTCTCTTTATCTCCAAAATTTGTCCAACTGGGCTGGAATGTTACTGGACACCATTGATGTTTCCACGAAGTCAGCAACTGGACTACCTACTTTTGCCTCGTGTAAAACCTTCATTGTAACTTTCATTCAAGAGTCCTTAATAAACCACCATTCCTTCCACTATATCACACTACTCATAAGAGTCGTAATCATGAGCCTTTAATAGCCCAGCGCTCATGCAGAAAAGGCTAGGTAATAAACTCAAAAGGACAATTCAAAGGAGTTAATGGAAATTGCATTGAATTGCATTGAATGCGCTCCCCCACAGGGCCGTAGCCAGGATTTTGTCAAGGGAGGGAGGGAGGGGCAAGAGTCCAAACACTAATGAACCAGGGGAAGGGGACGGATGGTCCAAATTTTCAGAGTCTGACCTACAGTAAAGGAGAAAAATTGGGGGGAGGGGCAAGAGTCCAAACACTGATGTACCAGGGGAAGGGGGTGGAAGGTCCAAATTTTCAGATTCTGACCTACAGTAAAGGAGAAAAATTGAGCTCAAGGGGGGGCCCAGCCCCTCGGCCTCCTCTAAATACGGCCCCCGGGCCCTCGCCCCCCTCTTAATAAATACGGCCCTGTTCTCCAGATCCCTTAGCTTCGCGTTTATAGCTGTGAGGATGATAATAAAAGCATTAACACGATGAAGATTATTTATCTCTTGGGAGCTAAATAATAATGCGTTTATAGCTGTGAGGATGATAATAAAAGCATTAACACGATGAAGATTATTTATCTCTTGGGAGATAAATAATAATCTTTTTCTTCATGGAGAATCTTTAAGTTTATACCTATCTATGTAACTATATCTAGTAGATGGATACCTATTTCCCCTCCCCATTTGAACATTTAACAATATTTTATTGCTTTTTCACAAGTTATTGCTGCAGAAAGTACAATAAATAGTGAAAATTTGATAAGAACTGCATTATTGAAAACAAAATAATTCAAAAAAGAAGCAAAAAGAACAATATTTCAATCTTTTAAATGTTTCATCAAATTATTGTTGTTGTTGTTG
>NW_007383838.1:4568-10752 GCF_000475195.1 Diaphorina citri | reverse complement strand
GAACTGGCACAAACAAGCAGTGACCAGTGTTATTATAGGGTTAGGTTAAACGCAAGAAGGAGTTTTCACAATTAGAGCCCTGGCCGAGTACTCAGTATTGGAGACGGTATCGCTCGTGTCTATGGACTGAAGAACATCCAAGCTGATGAGATGGTGGAATTCTCTTCCGGACTGAAGGGTAAAAAAGATTCAGAGGAGATTTTCGAGAGCAAATTATTTTATAAGGCTATCAGCCTCAAGCTGAACACAGCATACCAATCTTAACCTCTAACTGGTAATAAGAAAAAACCTATTTCAAAGAGACCAATTTGTCTCTGTTCTTCACTCTTTTATTAGATGAAAGTTTGAGAAATGGACTATACCTACAGAGAATGTTTCAACAGTTCATCTCGGACCAGTTAAGAAACAAAATAGTAATACCTATCAGTAAAGTGTTAAAAATCAATCTTTGTTAAAAATTTATATCATCCTTGAAATCTTGTTTTTTTCAAGGTTGAAACAAGAAATGCTAGAGCGCAATTTCTAAACATAATGATGAAATTTCCTACACAGGTATGGCCCTCAACTTGGAACCCGACAACGTGGGAGTGGTAGTATTTGGTAACGACAGACTCATCAAGGAAGGAGACATTGTCAAGCGTACCGGAGCCATTGTGGATGTGCCTGTTGGTGAAGATCTGTTGGGCAGAGTAGTTGATGCTCTGGGTAAGATAAAAACTTTCAAGGCATTCAGTTGTAGTAGCTCCAGTTGTGGCTGAATGGTGATGGTAGAATAAGGATAAGATATCTTTTTTTTTTTATACAGCAATAAGATATCTTTTTTATTATCTGCCATAAACTGGGGTTTCTAGCCATGTCTAATTGGCATGTGCTGAATGAAGGCATTAACACTATGAAGGCATTCAGTCAACAGGCTTGTTTGACTCGTCATTTTTGGATACCTGCCTAAATTTATTATTTTCCATATTTATCTTTAGGCCCACCTAAATTTTGCTTTTTTTTCTTCTTCAAATAAATACCTACTTATTAAGTACTTTCTATGTATTTTCAATAACAAAAATTTTCAAAGTAATCAAAAAGTTTTATCTTTCCACAGGTCTTTGATAACTTTATCCATGGACATGTTGAAAAGAAGAGAGGATAATCCTTTTCTTCAGAATATAAAATAATTTATCAAGGAAATGCAGGCAAATTTCATGCTTGAAATGAGCATAAATTTCGTTTCGTTTTTTTTTCTTCTAGTTAAGCAAGGTCTTTTTACTGAATTGTTAGTTGTGTGTATTATTCTTTAACCCATCAAATATACGAGACCTTGTTTAGACTGCTGGGGTAAAGGGACTTTTCAGTCCTATTCGGGCAGGATAAACAAGGTAAATTTTATTCTATTCTATTTTAGTCACCTAGTATTTGAGTCAATTGTTCTCAATAAGAGGCAGGACTGCAAATTCCCATTTGAGATGAATGTGACTTCTTATTTGTACATTCCATACTAACTACGGTACTTGTGCAGAAGTCACGTCTGTGGAATATTGCTAGGAACCAATAAAACAGGAGCATTCCCTCTAATTTGGTCAGCCCTTGTATAATTCAGGGTGGACACAAACCTGAACTTTGGGAAGCCGCAATCCCACCAAAGTCGATTCACGGCGAGCCACCCCATTTTGATTTCTGAGATTCACGGTTCCCACAGTAAATAGGTACACATTGACATATTTTTGAAAGTTTAAACGAACCTATCCCTTAGAGAGCCGCACAAGATCGGACTCGCGAGCCATGTTATGGCCACCCCTGCTATGATTTCTCTCCATGCTCAATATTAACCCTTACTTTACTTACTTTCCGTGTCCAGCTCGATCGTCACATATCCATGGTCAAGTTGAAAAGAAGAGAGGATGATTCTTTTCTTCAGAATATAAAATAATTTATCAAGGAAATGCAGGGAAATTTCATGCTTGAAATGAGCATAAATTTCGTATTTTAGTCACCTAGTATTTGAGTCAATTGTTCTTAATGAGAGGCAGGACTAGGTACAAATTCCCATTTGAGATGAATGTGACTTCTTATTTGTACATTCCATACTAACTAAGGTACTTGTGCAGAAGTCACGTCCGTGGAATATTGCTACCAAAGGAACTGGCACAAACAAGCAGTGACCAGTGTTATTATAGGGTTAGGTTAAACGCAAGAAGGAGTTTTCACAATTAGAGCAGTGATTAGTGGTATTATAGGGTTAGGTTGAATACAAAAAGGAGCTTTTCTTTTCCACGGACGTGACTTCTGCATAATTACCCTAACTACTTTATGTCAATTTTGCTTATGTCCATTAAGTTAAACGCAAGAATGAGTTTTCACAATTAGAGCAGTGATTAGTGGTATTATAGGGTTAGGTTAAATACAAAAAGGAGCTTTTCTTTTCCACGGACGTGACTTCTGCATAATTACCCTAACGAATTTGTGTCAATTTTGCTTATGTCCATTAAGTTAAACGCAAGAATGAGTTTTCACAATTAGAGCAGTGATTGGTGTTATTATAGGGTTAAGTTTAATACAAAAAGGAGCTTTTCTTTTCAATAGTTTCAAAGTTTCATGTATTTCAACTCAAAACAAATTGTTTACATGTTACAAGCACAAAATAGAAATAGAAAATCCAAAATTAAAAATAAAAAGAGATTTCTAGTAACCAGATAACAATCATTTTCCACGGACGTGACTTCTGCATAATTACCCTAACTACTTTGTGTCAATTTTGCTTATGTCCAGGTAACACCATTGACGGCAAGGGCCCCCTGAAGACCACAACCCGTTTCCGTGTGGGGATCAAGGCCCCTGGAATCATCCCCCGTATCTCCGTGCGGGAACCTATGCAGTCTGGTGAGTAAAAACTATGGTGTGAACTTCATTTGACTCTCTATTATGCTATAGAATCCAAATTCACCTCTTCATATTGATATTTTAAAAAGTCGTCGCCTTCTGTTGGATTCTAGATTCTCCCTGAAAGTCGCCTACCTTAGTGGTGTAGTGGTCAAGATTTTCGCCTGGTAATGAGGAGGGAGCGGGTTCAATCCCAGCCGAGGTATAGAAATTTATCTTTCAATATAATTTGAGAATTTGGCCTCAGTAATAGTAGTAACCTACTGTAGGGTTAAAGGGACTTTTTAGTCCTATTCGAGCAGTATAAATAAACACTATTGCTACTCTTTTGTCTGGCTACGGTTTACAAAAAGGTATCTTTTCTTTATGCTGCCATCACGATTCGGCGAAAGCTAAAGCCCCTAAAACAACACCAGCTACTCTTTTGTAACACTATGCTTCACCTCTTCATATTGATACTTTAAAAAATCGTCGCCTTCTGTTGGATTCTAGATTCATACAAAAATTAATGTCTGGCAATGTGGATTGCAATCAATTGTTAAGTCTTGTATCCCTTGACTGTCATCGCAGATTAAGGAAAAGTAACACATTCTACGTGAGCTCATGTCACACTAATTACAGCTTTCACTCACCTCTTAATAGAATGGTCAAGAATGCCAATGACGGCGATTTTAAATTTAATTAAATTTAAGCACCTACTCTTTATTACTTTTTACTTTCCTTTTATATTTCATTTTTTTTTCTACTGTATTTGATTGTTGTTTATGTTTGTTTAGTTTTAGTGTATTTTTTTTCTATTGTCATTTTTGTATATAGGGTTAGTCCCGTAAATAAATAAACAACAACACTTTTTACCAATACAATCTTTCGCAGGTATTGAATATCACGCCCCTACGGACTGCGCGGTGATCAAGAAGTGGCTTACCAAGTGTGCCGATAGGTATCTTTTCTTTATGCTGCCATCACGATTCGGCGAAAGCTAAAGCCCCTAAAACAACACCAGCTACTCTTTTGTAACACTATGCTACAACAACAACAATACTTTTTATCAATACAATCTTTCGCAGGTATTGAATATCACGCCCCTACGGACTGCGCGGTGATTAAGAAGTGGCTTACCAAGTGTGCCGACGACAGCGAGACCGCCAACTACATATCTGCCCACACTAAGGATTGTCCCAAGTGTCACATTTGTATTGAGAAGAACGGCGGATGTAACCATATGCAGTGCTATCATTGTAAACACGAGTTCTGTTGGATGTGTTTAGGTGAGTTGAAAAAATAACCAAACAAACAAGCAAAAGAACAAACAAACTAACAGACACACAAACGAACAAAGGAAACGTTTGACAAAGGGAACTGTAACTGCCGAGCTCTTAAGGTCCCGAAAGCGAAGCGAGAAGGAAGATAGGATAGGAGAAAGCCAGCCGTTCCGAAAACGAACATTATCTGTTCAGTATCCAACCCGCGACCTACACTTTGTCCTATCCTGTCTTGCACTTAGGATCTCGTCTGGAGGTTGGTGGTTCGAGCCCAAGTAATTAATTTTATCTAGGTGTAATAATTGGGGAACGACATTTATGACGAGCATTTAAGTATGCTTAACACAATGAACAGTCCTTGAAAAAAATAATAAATAATAATAATAATAATTTCTACTTCATGTGCCTTCGCCATGTCGATGTCGCAGTATGTCGCAGGTTGGCAATCATCAATGTCAGGCGAACTTTATTTATGTTGTTGTTGTTGTTGTTGTTGTTGTTGTAGCGGCTTTAGCTTTCGCCGAATGGCGATAGCAGAATAAAGAAAAGATGTCTTTTTGTATCTGCTATACACCGGGGTGATGGTCTCTAGCTCTAGCCATGTTAAATTGGCTGGCTCGTCCTGAACCGCAGTCAACCATCGTGAGGACTTGTACTTGGTCTTTAAAAGCAGAGAGAACCCTTTGAGGAACTGCCAGCTTGCTAGGCTGGTTAGGGTTAGCTGTTCTCCTCCCTGTTTATAGTCCCACAGCCAGACGCTAGTCTTCTCTCTGTTTAACGTCCCCTAGCCAGAATTCATTCACTGTGAGCTGTTCTTCATAGCCAGGCCTGATTTCATTCACATTCTATCTTTTCACTCAAGCATTCATACCTACTGCATAGATAAGTTGTCATACATAGTATTTTGTTACTCATTTGCCGGCCTGGGCTCGGGATAATATTGGCTCTGGTCTCTTTCTCCGGCTCTGCCTCTTATGCTCCATGCTCTATACTTCTCTCGTTCCTACAACAATAACATTCATCTGTTATAGGTATTCTTGTATTTATTTTTCTTCATATCATCTCAGTTGGTGAAGTGACAGTGCTACTGTGTGTGTGTACTATGTTATGTCTTGTGTCTGTGGTGCAGTGTAGCGGTGTAGTTACCAGCGTGAAACTGATTTACTGTGATTTTTGTCGTGAATATTTATTTATTTTATTTCTGAGTAGTTGTTGTTGAGGTTGTTGAGGACTTTGTGACTTGCAACAAAGTTTGATTATTCTATAAGGTCTATTAATAACAAAAAAATAAAATAAATAAATGAATGTATTAAATGTATAAATTTAGATACAAAATAGAGAGAAAACTATAACTTTTTTTTTTTTTTTTAATCGCCCCGGAAAAAATCTGTTGGTTTAAAAATTAAAAAAAAAAAAAAATGTAGATCCGTAAGTAGAATACCGTCATATTTTGTCCCATATAAGATGAAAATAAAGATTTGTAATGCACAACACACTAATCTCCTCTAAGCTATTAACGCTATGTGTTCCGAGCCCTATAACCGTGGAATAAGAGTACTATAAAACATACTGATCCCCCATTTAAACCCCGGGGTAAGACCGTTTCTCCCTACTATAACCCGTGGAAGATGTCTGATGAGTAATACACACACACTAACCTCCCCTTTTAATCCCCCAGCGTATGCTGTATGCGTTCTCCCCCCTCGCTCTGAAACCGCAGTTCAGTGATAAAAGCTTACTTTTGAAGACACTTTCCGAGGTACCTCTTTTTCTTCGTTATTTTTATAATTCTTCGATATAACCGCACTGTAACCTTAGAACGAGTTAAAGTAGTCTTTTTTAATTTTACTATTATTAAATTGCTATTAAATAAAATGTCATTTAGTGTCGCAACCCCCCCCCGCAGCCCGGAAATGCTCCAAATAAAAAAAAAAAATAAAAAAAAAAAACTTAAATTTATACTGTAAGGATGAAAAATAAAAATTATTCATGTACATAAGGTCTAAATAAATAAAAAAAAAATAAAAATAATAATCTCACAATCTAAAAAA
>NW_007383838.1:0-1095 GCF_000475195.1 Diaphorina citri | reverse complement strand
CTTTTCTTCAGAATATAAAATAATTTATCAAGGAAATGCAGGCAAATTTCATGCTTGAAATGAGCATAAATTTCGTTTCGTTTTTTTTTCTTCTAGTTAAGCAAGGTCTTTTTACTGAATTGTTAGTTGTGTGTATTATTCTTTAACCCATCAAATATACGAGACCTTGTTTAGACTGCTGGGGTAAAGGGACTTTTCAGTCCTATTCGGGCAGGATAAACAAGGTAAATTTTATTCTATTCTATTTTAGTCACCTAGTATTTGAGTCAATTGTTCTCAATAAGAGGCAGGACTGCAAATTCCCATTTGAGATGAATGTGACTTCTTATTTGTACATTCCATACTAACTACGGTACTTGTGCAGAAGTCACGTCTGTGGAATATTGCTACCAAAGGAACTGGCACAAACAAGCAGTGACCAGTATTATTATAGGGTTAGGTTAAATGCAAGAAGGAGTTTTCACAATTAGAGCAGTGATTAGTGGTATTATAGGGTTAGGTTAAACACAAGAAGGAGTTTTCACAATTAGAGCAGTGATTAGTGGTATTATAGGGTTAGGTTAAACACAAGAAGGAGTTTTCACAATTAGAGCAGTGATTAGTGGTATTATAGGGTTAGGTTAAACACAAGAAGGAGTTTTCACAATTAGAGCAGTGATTAGTGGTATTATAGGGTTAGGTTAAACACAAGAAGGAGTTTTCACAATTAGAGCAGTGATTAGTGGTATTATAGGGTTAGGTTAAATACAAAAAGGAGCTTTTCTTTTCCACGGACGTGACTTCTGCATAATTACCCTAACTACTTTGTGTCAATTTTGCTTATGTCCAGGTAACACCATTGACGGCAAGGGCCCCCTGAAGACCACAACCCGTTTCCGTGTTGGAATCAAGGCCCCTGGTATCATCCCCCGTATCTCTGTGCGGGAACCTATGCAGTCTGGTGAGTAAAAACTATGGTGTGAACTTCATTTCTTATTTTTACTTTCTATTACCCTTTTTTTTCTACAGCGACTACAACCTTACAGATAAGAGGTCACAATTTTAAGTATATACCCTTATTTTAAGTATTTTTTTTTTTTTTTTTTTTTTTTTTTT
>NW_007383837.1:0-4685 GCF_000475195.1 Diaphorina citri | reverse complement strand
TGTCCGGTTTTTTCTGAAATCTTCTAGTCTTATTCCGTCCAATCCCGGACCAGTTTTATTTAATCCCATTATTATTTTGTCAATTTCTTTTTCCTTTGCCATACCTAGGTACATACTGGTTAGATCTCCATGTAGTTGATGTTCTTTTAAATCCACTTCCATGATGTTTCCTTTGTTCTCTTCTTTCAGGTCTTTGATTTTCTTCAAGAAGTCAGTATTAAACTGATTTGATAAACTCAACAAGTCATCAGTTTGGAAATTTTTCTTCAACATCCCATCCGCTGGTTCTCTCATCTTGTTGTTCATACATTGATTAATAAGTGACCATAATTTCTTCATGTTTCCATCCGCTTGTTTAAAAAGACGATACAGGTATTTTCTTTTAGCCTTTTTTATACCGTTCTTCACTACGTTTCTCTGTTTTGTGTACAAATCATAGAGTATAGGATTTTTCTTACTGTTTCGCCATTGTTTCAAAAGTGTCATTTTTTTGTGGATTTCCGTCCTCAATTCTTGGTTCACCCACGGTGTTTGAAAATCCTTCTCCCCCTTTTCGTACACTCTCTTCGATTTCTCGTAAATGTTATTGAAAGTACTTACAAGAGATCGGTACATTTCTTCCGGATCTTCTATGTGTTTGAAGTTATCCCATGACGTTTGTTCTATTTCTTGTTGTACTTTTCTGCTGTTTACAGTCTCTATGATGGTCGTTTTCTTCTCCTCTTGTGGCAGGGGTGCCCCATTTTTCGTCACTCGACATCCAATGAACCAATGATCGGCTGGTTTTTCCATAATGACACTAGAAGAGATTTTCAGAGATTTTTCTAGCTTAATGTTAATATGATCGACGCAAGAAGTAGTTAATGTTTCGTCTCTCATCTCCTCTCTCGTTGCAGTATGTTAACATTAATATGATCGACGCAAGAAGTAGTTAATGTTTCGTCTCTCATCTCCTCTCTCGTTGCAGTATGTATAACAGGGAGAAATAAGTAATTTGACAGCATGTTTAAATAATCAGCATTGACACTACTTCTCTTTAGCGTACAAATATTCAAATCACCCACCATGATTATGTTATCATCTTTTTTGGCAGCGTGTTTCAACCACCAGGTGAGATCCTGAACGAACATCTTTTGATTTGATTTAGGGGGGCGATAAATTGCCAGTAATTTAAACATGGTTTTTGTTTTCAAATGTTTCATTTGCACGGCTAATGTTTCAGATTCATCAAAATTGTAATGAAGTGTTTCAGTAAGATAGGTATTACCTCTGTAGAAGATCATTACTCCTCCTCCTTTCTTGCTTTTTCTACATAGAGAGATACGGTTGAATTGTTGAATAACATAGCACTCAGCTTCCTCCTCGGTTACGTTGGTCTCTGTTAATATTTTTGGTAAGTTGTAGAACGTGCTCCTTCATTTTAAATTTTTTATCTATGATGACACCCAAATATCTTGCCTCATTCGTGTATTCTAGTGGGGGACAGTTACAATTTCCATGTTGGTTGTTTTCAAGACACGTTCTTGTGTGGCTATAAATTTGATTGACTTCAACAGGAGCTGCTCTATTGGGGCCCAAAAGTAAGACCTCGGTTTTTTTGCTGTTGAAAAATATAGAGTTATTGTAAAAATACTTCTGTAAGGTCATTAAATCTGTTTGGACTTTCTGTACAGCGATGTTCGGATCTTTATGGATTGATATCAGACAAGAATCATCGGCAAACATTTTCAGGTGGCTTCTTATGTTTAGGTATTTAGTATCATAAGTATAAACATTGTACCAAGTTGGGGAATTGATTCCGCCTTGTATAAGCCCGTACTCGATGTTTTCTTCATTGCTCTTTGTTTTTCCTATCTTGGTAAGTTGTTTACGATTTCGGAAGTAGTCTGTGAAGATTGGATGACTGATTCCTATTTCTTTGAATTTTTTCAGCAGGATTTCGTGTTCGATTCCGTCAAAAGCAGCGGTAAGGTCGGCCAGAATAACTACAACATACTTCTGATTGTCCAGGGCTCCGTTGATTAATTCGGAAAATTCTTCCAGTAGTGTTGAAGTACTCTTTTTCTCTTGGAATCCATGTTGAAAGTCAGGAATGATTGCATTCTCTGTGAGGTATTTCTTTGTTTTTATGTTCAAGTATTTTTCAAGAATCTTCTCCACCACGGGCATCGAACCCACCGGTCGATAGTTAGATACCGAACCTCCGTTGATTAATTCGGAAAATTCTTCCAGTAGTGTTGAAGTACTCTTTTTCTCTTGGAATCCATGTTGAAAGTCAGGAATGATTGCGTTCTCTGTGAGGTATTTCTTTGTTTTCATGTTCAAGTATTTTTCCAGAATTTTCTCCACCACGGGCATTGAACCCACCGGTCGATAGTTAGATACCAAATTCCCGCCCGGGGCGGATTTTATCCTGATGGGATAATATTCGTTCTCGGAACGGCTGGCTTTCTCCTATCCTGTCTTCCTTCTCTCTTTTATTTTGAGACGGTAAGATCTCCGTTGTATCAGTTTCCATTACACAGGAGACCTTAAGTTCATCAGGGATGGCTGCAGCGCTTATCATTTTATTTACCAGCTGGGTCAGGATCGGTGTAAATAGTGTTCGATTTTTCCTGAAATCTTCCAGTCTTATTCTTTATTTAAAAACCATTAAAAATAAAAAAAAAAAAAAAAAAAAAAAAAAAAAAAAAAAAAAAAAAAAAAAAAAACGGGGTTGCTCATCCACTTCTTTTCCCTTTTATCATTTACATTGATTTTATCTTCTCTTCTTCATCTCCTTTTACTTACTCTTCTTCCTTTTTTCTTCTTCTTTTTCTTCCTCCTCTTCTTCTTCTTCTTTCTTACAATGCTTTACTTCCTTCTTTCATAAAATACTTGAACATTATATTCAATTTTCTTCTCCTTTTCATCTCTTTCATTTTCTTTCACCTTCTTTTCTCTTTCCGCTCTCTATTCAACCTCCTTTCTTATACCTTTCTTTCTGCAACTTCTCCTCCTTCTTCGTCTTCTTCATCTCCTCCTTCTTCTTCTTCTCCTCCTTCTTCTTCATCTCCTCCTTCTTCTTCTCCATCTCCTCCTTCTCCTCCTCCTTCTTCTTTTTCTCCTTCTTCTTCAATCTTTATCTTTTTCTATTTCTCATTGTGTTCCTTGTTTTTGTCCTCCTTCTCCCCTCTCTGTTTGAAAAATAAAATGAAGAAGGCGATAAACTTACACACTCATCCAATCCAAAGCTAAAAGCCGATTTTCTATTATTAGAACCAGGTACCTCTTTCATTTTCTTTCACCTTCTTTTCTCTTTCCGCTCTCTATTCAACCTCCTTTCTTATACCTTTCTTTCTGCAACTTCTCCTCCTCCTCCTCCTTCTTCATCTCCTCCTTATTCTTCGTCTTCTCCTTCTTCTTCTTCTCCTCCTTCTTCTTCATCTCCTCCTCCTTCTTCTTCTTCTTCTTCTCCTTCTTCTTCAATCTTTATCTATTTCTCATTATGTTCCTTGTTTTTGTCCTCCTTCTCTCCTCTCTGTTTAAAAAGGGGAAAACAGTGAAGGAGGGGGAAAAACTTACACTCATCCCATCCAAAGCTAAAAGCCGATTTTCTATTATTAGAACCAGGTAGAACATAGAAACAACATATTATTTACCTATATTTTCCATTTCGTGTGATTTAATGCCTTGATTTCTATATTTGCCTACGAGTATTTACTTACCTATATATTTATTTATTTACCTGTACCCATAGTGTCTATCTATTTCTATTTTCGTGTTATTTAGTACCTACCACCTACCGTAAACTGGGGAGGATTGAGTCCTAGGGGTGAAGTGATAACAAAATGAGTATAAAAAAAAGAGAAAAAAACATGGCTCAAATATATACATACATAAATTTATTTATAGAATGACCTGTACCCATAGTGTCTATCTATTTCTATTTTCGTGTTATTTAGTACCTACCACCTACCGTAAACTGGGGAGGATTGAGTCCTAGGGGGTGAAGTGATAACAAAATGAGTATAAAAAAAAGAGAAAAAAACATGGCTCAAATATATTATTAGAACATTTCAAATAATAAATTATAGACTTATATCTAGAATAGTCCATTGACCATTCCTAGATTTCCTAGTGACTTATTGACAGCCTAACCATTTTTAAATCTTTTCATTCAAGAAGTATGGTTCCGTAAACTTTATGGTCACTTCACCCCTAGGGCTCAATTTACCCCGTTCTACTTTACCTATATTTCTATTTACCTACGAGTATTTACCCACCTAACATACCTATTTATTTACCTAATATATATTTTCTATTTCGTGTTATTTATTTTTATTTTCTCTCCAAACGCACGCAGGATATGGGAAGGGAAAACTACAACGGAATATGAATGTTAGAATGGAAAAATAAAATAAAATTTGTCAGGAGCCTTTTCGTTCTCGGAACGGCTAGCTCGTTGTATCAGTTCCCTCTATCAAACAGCTGCTCTTACTAGACCTTCAGTATCAAACAGCTGCTCTTACTAGACCTTCAGTATCAAACAGCTGCTCTTACTAGACCTTCAGTATCAAACAGCTGCTCTTACTAAACCTTCAGTATCAAACAGCTGCTCTTACTAAACCTTCAGTATCAAACAGCTGCTCTTACTAGACCTTCAGTATCAAACAGCTGCTCTTACTAGACCTTCAGTATCAAAC
>NW_007383836.1:0-4686 GCF_000475195.1 Diaphorina citri | reverse complement strand
TTAAGCAACGTTGAGCGTGGATACTACCTGTCCTTATTCTGGTTGAATTTCAAATTTTCAAAACCTTATATTGAGAACTAGTTCGATAACATTTTGATGACCTTTTACTTCAAAAGTTTCAGGTGGTGCAACAAACATAATTATATGTACCTATTCAACTTTAGAAGAATTTGCAATGGAAGGCAATACAGTAAATTGAAGACTAACAGAAAACGGGATCAAGACTGGAAAATTGCTTGCTTACTTACTTTCCGAGTCCTCTTCTCTCTCATCATATTTGGTACCTTCAGTGCCTTGCAACGGAGAGGGTTTTCTTCTGCTTGTAGCAAGAGAGTTGCTTATATGACCGAATAAGATATCAACCAAGACCAATAGTATCTATGGTGTCTTCATAAATTAATTTATCGGAATGCTGAGCGTTGAATATTTATGACGAGTGGTTCTGTTTGTAAGGAAATTATTTTTTCCTGTCAGGTTCCACAGTCCGGAGTCCCGGGTTCGATTTGAGCCCTACAATCTTTCAAAACCATCCAGTGTTCGACTACACCAAAGGGTTAACCGAGTATAGGCTTTGAGCTTCGGAATGCTGAGCGTTGAATATTTATGACGAGTGGTTCTGTTTGTAAGGAAATTATTTTTTCCTGTCAGGTTCCACAGTCCGGAGTCCTGGGTTCGATTTGAGCTCTACAATGGTCGACAATTAGTGACTATTGGTTCATGAACTGTAGAGATCAAGCAGAAAAAGGCCTCCAAAGTCCAAAGGCCATATTTGCCAAATATGGCCTGAACATGTTCCCCAAATTTCATCAAAATCGGGCAAACTTTTTTTCTTTCTTTGAAATAAAATTGGACTAACTGTTTATTTCTGAAGTAATTTCAGATTTATCTCTTATTTCCCCTGTTGCACTGGGATTTCAACCAAAACCTCTCGTGATTTGTTGTCTTTACGAAACGAAGTGCACTCCCAAATGGTCTCTCGTTGAGAATTTCAGATACCCATACCTATTAATGTAGCACAATGTTGCCTAATTTCAGTGATCTCTCAGAAGCTGGTGCATTCAACGTACCACAGCCACTGTGAATTTCGCTGAGACTGTTTCCAGGATAGTCTATAGAATTCTGCGGAAAGATACCCATACCTATTAATGTAGCACAATGTTGCCTAATTTCAGTGATCTCTCAGAAGCTGGTGCATTCAACGTACCACAGCCACTGTAAATTTCGCTGAGACTGTTTCCAGGATAGTCTATAGAATTCTGCGGAAATATTTCATTGCAACTGTCCCGTTTCCATTATTTGCTTCAAACAAATAGAGAATTCTACAAGAATATTTATGACGAGTGGTTCTGTTTGTAAGGAAATTATTTTTTCCTGTCAGGTTCCACAGTCCGGAGTCCTGGGTTCGATTTGAGCCCTACAATCGTCGACAACTAGTGACTAGTGGTTCTTTGAACTGCATGTAGAGTGTAGGGTTCACGCAGAAAAAGGCCCCCAATGACCTGATAAAGCCCGAAATGTAATGAGAAAATGTCCTTTAGGTGCTGAACATTTATGCCAAACTCCATCATAAGCGGGTAAAATTTTCTTTTCTTTCTTCCTTTTAAATTGGACTAACCTTTATTTCTGAAGTTATACCGTTTATTTCATTATTCATTCCGGATAAAATCAACTTGAAATGAAGTGACTTCAAGTTGATCTGTCATTTCCCCTGTTTCACTGGGATTTCAACCAAATCCTCGCGATCAGATGTCTTCAAGAGACCAAGTGCTCTCCCATATTGTCTGTCGTTCAAAATCTCAGGTGAAGCACAATGTTCCCTAATTTCAGTGATCTGTCAGAAACTGGTCCATTCAACGTGCCAGTCGTGTCATAGCCACTGTGAATTTCAATTTTCACTGAGACATGAGATAGTTCCCAGGATAGTCCCTAGAATTCTGCGGTCTGAAACTATTTCATTGCAACTGCCCCGTTTCCATTATTTGCTTCAAACAAATAGAGAATTCTACAGGCGTATGCAATTTTTCCGCGTGTGGGCTTTAGGCTCTTGCTTAGGCCGTAATTATTAAAAACAGGACTTCACGTATATCTATCTACCTGGTTTCTACTTCTGCGCTGATGTTGTCATTTTTAATCCCCGTCCGCCCTTCATTTTTAGCAAAAAATGTAAATAAGAGATGCTGAAAACGAAAAAGCTCCAGGGATTGTGGAAAGAGCGGAGAGAGAAAAACGAGGGTACATGGAAAAAAGCTTTTCTGTTTATTTTCCACTCTCTCTGCTCTGAGTTTCCTCCTCTCATTTCTGCATCGCAGTTAGCAACAGGTGGGTGGTAGGTGTGTGAATTTCACTGTAAAACCTGCAACAATGATAGGGTAACTATAGCCCTGGGATTTTGCTGGAAAATGGACCGTTTTTATTTCACACAGTTTTCTTCAGAAAGTAAGTTATTATAATAAGATGTACAAAAATTTCAACTTATCAAAAATAAGCTTAGATAGTTTATAATGATCAAAAGTGTTCGCGTTCCAGACCTCGAGAAATGTACGGTTTGGCCGCCATTTAACGCCAAATCTTTGAAAAAGCTCAAAAAGAGTTCGCAATGCTTAGGCCTTTAGATTTCAGCCAAACTCGCTTGAACTTGCACAGAGATTTGATAAATTATGTTGATCAAACATATCCTTGGGCCCTGTTTCCAGAAGGTACAGTTCGGCCGTTATTCCGGACCAAAGTTCCACTAAGTATTTAGGGCTGTACAAGGAAAAAGCTCAAAACTTAATTTCTCCAATATTCTAGGCCAGATAGTGACCACTCTGGAGTCCTTCCATACTTTATGTTCCTTAACATCACAGTTAATGTGAAAGAACCAACGGGCCAAAGCCTCTGGCTAAGTCCTGTCCGTGAATACGCGGAACCGGTTTCCAGGAAACCCCTGAGAATCCGCTCCTGCAACAGGTGGGTGGTAGGTGTGTGAATTTCACTGTATAAACCTGCAAATAGGGTAACTACAGCCCTGGGATTTTGCTGGAAAATGGACCGTTTTTATTTCACACAATTTTCTTCAGAAAGTAAGTTATTTTATTATAATGAGGTGGACAAAAATTTCAACTTATCAAAAATAAGCTTAGATAGTTAATAATGATCAAAAGTGTTCGCGTTCCGGACCTCGAGAAATGTACGGTTCGGCCGCCATTTAACGCTAAATCTTAGAAAAAGCTCAAAAAGAGTTCGCAATGCTCAGGCCTTTAGATTTCAGCCAAACTCCCTTGAACTTGGCACAGAGATTCGATAAATTATGTTGATCAAACATATCCTTGGGCCCTGCTTCCAGAAGGTACGGTTCGGCCGTTATTCCGGACCAAAGTTCCGCTATTAAGGGCTATACAGGGAAAAAGCTCAAAACTTAATTTCTCCAATATCCTAGGCCAGATAGTGACCTCTCTGGAGTCACTTCATACTTTATGTTCCTTGACATCACAGTTTATGTTCCTTAACATCACAGTTAATGTGAAAGAACCAACGGGCCACAGCCTCTTTGTGTTGAGCTAAGTAAACACCCTGTATGCAAATCCTCTTCCAGGCAAAATATTTCTCTATACCTTTTTCAGCCTTTCCCCTTCTCCTTCCTCTTCCTCCTTCCCTTACACACAGGCAACATCAATTTTCCTCCGAAAAATTCATTTTTCACAATCTCTCTCTTTTCGCCCTCTAAAATTTGTTCATCCTTTTCTGTTGTTGCCATTATTTTCTCCAGCCTCCTCCCCCAAACTCTCCGTCCCTTTGCTCTTTCTATACGGCCTCTGCCCCCTTCCTTCTGTCCTATATGGCCAGTCCGAGGATAAAATTTTGAATTAATTACCCACTGCCAGCATATGGAACGGAAAGTCCGGTCTGTCCTATATGGCCAGTCCGAGGATAAAATTTTGAATTAATTACCCACTGCCAGCATATGGAACGGAAAGTCCGGGAGAGAGAGAGGGTTTGGAAATACGGTAACTTGTAAGAGATGGGAATATGGGGAGGAGAGAGGGAGAGGTAGGAAGGAGGTATCAAGTAAAAATACATTAGAGGAAAAAAGAAAAGTCGGGAATAAGTGAACACGAAAAATAGGATGCCATATTTTAGGTTAGTCCAATGTTACTGGGTGCCCATAGTGGCACAAAAAGGCATTGATTTTGTTTTCAACTTAACCTTATTAAGGGGCTTTCCTTTATGTTTTTACTGATTTTTTTTTTTCTTGTTATTCCTTACCCGGGTCTTGAAATTGTGAATCCAATGTTTTGAGCATTAACTGGGGTTCCATTTCGCTGTTTTCGTAGCACACTTTAACTAATCACTCGCACAGATTTCTTCAGAACTTTGACTCTGGTGACGTGGAATTTGGGATGCACTTAACCTGCTGAGGCAATTTAATTGGTACCTACATACTTTAATTTCATTTCATTACTATTTCTTTGTTCGTAGAAAATTCTATGTGAGCGTGATTGGCCGGCATTATATTTTACAGGTTATGTACAAATCGAAAGTTTTTTCTTTCTTTGAAATAAAATTGGACTAACTGTTTATTTCTGAAGTAATTTCAGATTTATCTCTTATTTCCCCTGTTGCACTGGAACCTCTCGTGATTTGTTGTCTTTACGAAACGAAGTGCACTCCCAAATGGTCTCTCGTTGAGAATTTCAGATACCCATA
>NW_007383835.1:0-4686 GCF_000475195.1 Diaphorina citri | reverse complement strand
GCACCTGTGCTAGTTGACATTTTCAACTCGTCATTTCAACTTGGTATTTTTCCTGACTTATTTAAATCTGCCGTCGTAGCTCCTTTGCATAAAAAAGGCTCTTTGTCATCCATCACCAATTATAGGCCGATTTCATTATTCTTTAGCAAGGGAAATTCAGGCTGGTATACTCCTTGTTTGAAGTCCCCCAGCCAGCCTTTTTAAAGTCCTCCATCTTTTAAAGATATTACAGCAATCAGGGCCCTGAAATGTCCCTTCGCGACACCTAAAAGCCCGGGGCCCTAAGGTTCGTTCTCGGAACGGCTGGTTCAAAGAACTACTTACAAAGCGTTAATATTAGCTCCAAACACAATCAGAGCTTGCACGATGGCCGGGTTCTTGCCTCGGGCTGCCAAGTGCAAGGCGGTGTTGCCGCTATTGTCCACGAGTTCCACATCTGCCATACGTGACAACAGGGCCACCACACACTCCAGTCGGTTGTTCAGGACCATCTTGTGTAGGGCCGTGCGACCTGACGAGGAAAAAGAGGACGAAATATAACCATGGACTGTTTAAGTATTGTTAAGTCAGCTTCCATGGCGTAGTGGTCACTGCGCTCGCCTTGCACGCGGGAGACCTTGGTTCGATTCCCGGCGGGGTCAAGAAATTTGTATGATGCAAATGATTGATACCGTGACTGGCTGTTGCGGGGCCCACTCAGCCTCGTGAGGAAAATGAGTAGCTATGTAATATAATGCGCATAGCGACCGGTGCCAGCATGGTAGGTAAACATTGGATTTTAGGATTATTGAGATATTGGAAAAATCCTACAATGCTGCAGTGAGCACCAAAGTTGTGACATAATAACACAAAGAAACTGCATTTACATTTTTTATATAGGTACCGTGTCTTCAAACATACAAAATAAGTACAGGTACATGAACATAGTAATAGGAGTAGATAGAGAGATGGATAGATGAAATTGATTAGGAAACTCACTATTGATATTTTATGTAATTAAATCATTATCATAGTAAATTGTGTATAGCCTATAGGTCCAGGGAATTTATTTTTACAAATCAACAGGAAATTTTATGAAGCTTGCCAATGTCAACCAGTCAATGTCATACAGACTGCTATCCACAAAAGCAAAGGAATTACACATTCCTTTAGTGTGGAAGAGTAACGCCAAAGAATGCGTAATATTTACTATGTATTTGTAATATTTTATAAGATGTTTATTACCTTTTCTTGTCATATACCTATATCAATTATTGTTACAAATAAATAAAAATAAAACAAAACATGTAGGTCTGAAGCTTTTTACGCCACACACTCTCAGATGGTCTGACAGACTGAAGCCCTTGGTCTGTCAGACCGTCTGAGCGTGAGTGGTGGGCATCTACTATGGTGGAAATCGGTATTGACCCGCTGAACTAACAGACCCAACATATGCTGGGAAGCTGTTTTCAACTCGGATTAACGAATTCTCAAGTTGTGCGTTTACGAGTTGTAGATTCGAAAGTTCGAGAGTTCTTTTGGAACTAAGAGCGAATCCGGAGTTCAGAAATGTCTAGAACCCAGCAATAGATGTGACCCTCACAGTTCCTCATTTTGAGAAACACTTGAGAAAGTTTATCCCTACTTAGTCCGTTGCCTAGGTAACGGAGCACCCAAACTTTCTCTAAGACGCTAGAAAAACGCTCAGACTTTTCCTCGTAGAAATTTACGAGGGATGTTGCAACTTAGGGAAGAAAATTTATTGATAAGTGACTATTAAGTGGGGCCTCGAATTTACCATAGCACGACAATTGAGAAAGAACCGTTCATTCTAACCCTTAACGAGTTAGCAGTGCGATAGTCCTAAACTAAAATGGACGCGGCACACAAGGGATCAGGAAAAGACTGCCCTAAGATGACCCTTAGCGGTCGAGTAGATTGGAATACATCACATGCAAACAGTGGCGTAGCGTGGTCTAAATTCAAGTGTAGGGCGTGTTGGGCTCATGCACAGGTCTACCAAGTCCCATCACAGTACATGCCATTAATATTTATGGGCATTAGAGTGAACTTTTGAGTTGTATGGCCGCCATACATACACGCTACGCCACTGCATGCAAATAATAAAAAGTTGGGGCAACCTCCGTGGCCGAGTGGGTATCACACTAGGCTTGCACGCCGGAGGTACCGGGTTCGATTACCGGCGGGTTTGAAGTTTTTTAGCCCCTGTTTTGATTTGATGATTGGTTTGTTTTTACTTCAATGTGTCTAATTTTCCCGCATGTAAATAAATGATTATGAAAATCAAAGTGCATACAATTATTGCGATTTAACATACGAGTATCAGCTTCCTCCTCTGATATATTTCTTGCACAAAAGAGAGCTGTCAGGTCCATATTTGGGCTTCCAAGTAGAGTTTCCTCCCAAAATGGGGACACAATATCCTGGAATGGAGTATCGTGCCAACCACTTTTTCAAAAATTGAACATCCTCACACTCTACGGACAGTTAATCCTTGATTCTTGCTTGCTGGTTCATAAGGTATCTGCAATCTTACCACGCCACTGCGACAATCATTGCTATAACACTAGAGCAAAAAATAACATTATTCCATCAAAAGAAAAGAAGTTCTTCAATTCTTTCCTTCGCAGTGGCGTAGACATTTATAACAAACTCCCAGAACCATACAAGTCCCTCAATCATGATCAACTAAAACTTAAACTAAAGTCTAAACTTCTGGAAATCTGTCCGTACAGTGTGGGGGAGTTCGAGTCCAATCTACACAAACTTATCTAGAATCTTACTTTGGTAAGATCTTTATCTTTATCTTTACTGTGCTCTTAATCTTATACTTTTATACACCTATCTTCTTTTTAAATTAACATTGTGTATGTACTGTATGTATAATTTATTCACAATATAACATATTATTATTATTATTATTATTATTATTAGTCGTGTATCCTGAACGGATTATGTTCGTTCTCGGAACGGCTTCTCCTATCCTGTCTTCCTTCTCTCTTCGATTTCGAGACGATAAGACCTTAGCAGTTACAGTTCCTTCTACCAAACTTTTTTTTTTTTTTAATCGTGTGTAAGCAGCTTTCATGCTTTCATAGTACATGCTGTTACTTTCTTGTATATCTATGTCTGTTACTATAGCGTTACATAGTAGATTACTGTTCCTATAGCTTTATACAATATCAGATTAAGAGGTACGGTCGTTACTCGTTACTGTAACGCGGGAAACCAAAGCTTAAAGTTTGTAAACAACAACACGTCATGGCACATGCTTGATAGTAATATACATACATATTTGATAGTAATACATAGATATGCATATACTTGATAGTAATACTGTATAAGGTATATGCTTGATAGTAAAGATACTATGGCACGTTATCCGAAACAACATGCAACAGAAACGCCGTTTAGATGTGCCCAAAGTTTGGGCCCCAAACTTCATAGGAGTTTCATGCCACTTTTACCTAACCCACGACAGTCTACATCAAAGTCACACCAAACTTGCCCCAAAATCTTTCCCTCTTTTTCGCTAATACATAGTAATAGGAGTAGATTGAGAGATAGATGGATGAAACTGATTAGGAAACTCACTATTGTTATTTTATGTAATTAAGTCATTATCATAGGAAATTGTGTATAGGTCCAGGGAATTTTGAAAATTTGGACCGATTGCAATACTTTCTCATTACCTTGTATAGGTTCCCTATACGTAAGGGTAATAGAAAGTAAAAAAGAAAAGGACAAGTTAAGAGGACGTAGGTACTCGTACGTAAGTTCGTTGAAAAATTAGTGGAGATGCCAAAACTACATTCACTACGCTATGATTTTAGTCATTTTCCTGCATTAGCCTCGTGTTCAAAACTTGACAAACGGGCCCGCGACTAACTTTCCTCATGACCTCTGCGGTCAAGGCCGTTGCTGTCTAGCAAGGCCAAGGTCATATCTATCTTTCCACAGAATATACATTATACACATACAGATATATTGGTACATACATTATTCGTGCTATGTAATGATAAGTACAACGGCCCTAATCCCCATAGCTATACAAGACTTATGTATATGAACTTATGAACGTACATATATGAAGCAAGCGATAGCAACCTAAAGCGGAGAGATGGGTACAAACTTTCGGAAGAATTTTAGGTCGTAGTTATGTACAGGGTTAGGCGGTGCAGCATACTAAAGAGATAGGAGCCCCTCATATCGTGAGGAAATGTACAGAGTACAGAATTTCACATAATAAGAGGAGAAAAAGTCCTGAAAGTGCCCGAAATAGAGAAAACATTGTACCGAAGACTTGGCAGTGGTTTTCGGCAAAAGAGTTTTTTGGGGGGGATATCACGATTTTTTGCGTGTTCTCAAAAGCCACTAATGCCCCACAGAGAGTTTTCAGTCAATCCAGAGTTCAAGAAGTCCTATGTAAATCTACTTATTGTTTCATTACAAATTTTCATCAGTAAATGGTTTCTTCGACTTAATTGATCCCAAGGGCAAGAAAAACGTAGAATCCTGACAAATGGAGTGTGCCTGAAGGCATGTGATGTGTTCCAATCCACTCGGCCCCAAAGAAAACCCTTGACACTGTGTTACCTCCCAGTGGTAGGTACGATCGGCCATAAATATTTTAAGGAAACCATTCAAGCTCTCTTACCTTGACAGAATTGGTCGCAAGTGTGTACG
>NW_007383834.1:0-4687 GCF_000475195.1 Diaphorina citri | reverse complement strand
TCTCTATTTTCTCTCGTTACCTAAACCTACGAAGGAGGAGGAAAGTGGAGAGAAAGAGAGCGGAAGATAGATAGAGAGGGGGAGAGAAGGAGGCCCAGAGAAAGAGAAAGGGATAGAGAGAGAAAGAGAGGGGGGATAAATACAGAGAGAAGAGAGAGAGAGAGAGAGGGAGGGAGAAAAATTGAGGACGAGAGAGAAAGGGGAATAAAGAAAGGGAGGGAGAGAGATGGTGTAAATTGCCGGTAACCCTTTGTGTTCTCGTGAAAGAAAAAGTTTTTTGGGCCGCTTCTTCTGACTTCAATTTTGAATAAGACCTCTGCTGTTACATCATCTTCATCGTCAAACCTTTGGATCCATTCCTTCATCAAACCTTCGAGAAAAAAATAGAACGGCTGGCTTTCTCCTATCCTGCCTTCCTTCTCTCTTCGATTTCGGGACGATAAGACCGTAGCAGTTACAGTTCCCTCTGTCAAAACTCTTAAAAAAAAATTCTAGCTTTTCTCACTTTCAATTAAATGGCGATCGGTGCGAACGACACGCAAGTGTTAAAGCGCCTAATGGAAAAAAAAAAAATGAATGAATAAATGGCTCGAAAAGTAGGTACCTAGCATACCTAATCATCAGTGTCAAAAAAAAAAAGAAAAAAAAACACACCAACAACCTAAAACCAGACAATCACTCAATTGAGGTTTTTTTTCACTACCTTCTACAATTTTATTCGTAAAAGTTCTGAAAAAAAAAAATACGTAATTTTTTTCTCGTAAAGGAAAAAAAAAAATGTGAAAATTTAACACATTCCGAAAAGCGAACCGTTCGGGACGAAAGCAGATTTGAAACTGAAGCTTGAAGAAGCTCCGAAGTTGACTCGAGACTCGAGTTACTGATAGGCTGATGGCGAAGTGCCGAAAGTCGGCTGGAATAACTGTTGCTGTCGCTCTTATCGTGTACTGTGGGTTGCGTTTGAAACTCCCTCAGGGGCCTCATTGAAACTCCCTCAGGGGCCTCATTGAAACTCCCTCAGGGGCCTCATTGAAATTCCTGAAAGGGGCCGATTCCAAGAAAAAGGGGGCCACTTACCTGCGCCATGAGGGACCGATTCTAGGGAAGAAAATGGATGTGTTTTTACTTTCCTTATCCTAAATATAGGGAGGAAAGTAATGTACAGTAGAACCTCGATTATTTCAACTCTCCATCATTTCAACCCCAAAATCAATTCAAAATAGGGTATTTTTTTACTAACCATTCTGTTCGTTTGTGCATCTAAATTTTGCCCCTTTTTCATTGTTTTATACGGAATTTCAATTATTTCAACTACCTTCGGTCCCAATTAGTTGAAATAATCGAGGTTCTACTGTACATAATGGTGTGAAATTTTTCGACGGTGAGTTTTTAGTGTCAAAAACACGGTTTAAGGGCCCTAGAGCCTAAATCCAAAGTTTCAGCCATTGGTCCGTGGGTGTGGGTGTCGGTCTGTAAACAAAATATCTCGAGTACGGTAAAAGCTAAAGACTTGGTATGGCATTTCGGCCGCTTTTTGGCGGTTTTCGGCTCTACTGACTAAAAGGTTAGAGATATTCAATAGGGTAAGGAAAGGCGAGTGATGTTCACAACAGATTTTTCTATTTTTTGTCGACGCCTCACGGGGTCTCAAGTTTGAGAAGTCTCGAACAATGGCAGCCGGCCACTGGTTACCTGGGCTATTTCTGTGGGAAGGTGGCAAAACACGATAACCAACATTTTTTTCAAAATGGAGTTAGTAAATTATTCTTAGTAACTTTTTTGCGCTCTATCGATTGGTATAATCAGAATTGTCCTACACACACACACAGTTTCTCTCTCTCTCTCTCTCTCTCTCTCACACACACACACACACACACACACACACACACACACACACACACACACATCCTCTTTTGTAATATATGAAGGTACACTAGAAAAAATGGTGGTAAGGTTTCCAGCGTGTAAATTACATTAGACCCCAAGTTTTTCCACAATCGAGTTTACGAACACATGTGAATATAAACCCATTTACCTAAACCTATTACGTAGCATGTCCCATCCCGTAGTATGTCCCTCATCAGATGGGCGACAAGAGACACAATACTTCCCATTTAGGTCCTAAGGTGCTGGGTGAAAACGAGAACACCAGAAAGTAACAAAGAAATATTTACAATCGACATAAGAGTGCATTTTTTTTTTCCCCTTTCTTTTTTAACAGGTTTGCTAGAGGGAAGTGTAACTGCTGAGGTATTATCGTCCCAAAATCGAAGAGAGAAGGAAGACAGGATAGGAGAAAGCCAGCCGTTCCGAGAACGAACATTATCCGTTCAGGATAAAATCCGGCCCGGAGGAGTCAAAACAGGATAACTGCAGGTTCTGTGAGTTTCAACGGTGCCAAAAACGGTTATTGGATTTTAACCACCATGAAATCTTCTGTGCAATGTGCTGTACACAAATAAAAGGTAAGTGAGGGGGGAGATAGTGATCTTAGAAATTTTCTATCATTATCTCCCCCCTCACTTACCTTTTATTTGTGTACAGCATATTGCATAGTCACAATTTTCAAGGCATTCATTCCTTTTATATCGAGAGGAAAACTTGAGAAGTTAGCTTGGAGGTTAGCGGTATAGGTCGCGGGTTCGATTCTCTCTCAGGGTCAACTTTTTCCTTAACAGATAAGGTTCGCTCTCGGAACGGCTAGCTTCCTTTTATTCCTTCTGACTTCAATTTTGGAACGATGAGACCTGCGCTGTTACATCATGTTCATCATCAAACCTTTGGATCCATTCCTTCATGAAACCTTTGAGAAAAAAATATATGTACATTATATTTGATCAATCTATTTACCTTTCTTGTTTGCCTTCATGTTTTATGTACAATTTGTTTGACCTTATTTTTCGACGAAATCGCAGACAGAATTTTTCAAGGGGGATGGGGGGACAGAGCTTTCAACATAATGGAATAAACGCCCCCCTACCTTCTTATACGCTGAGCCCACGAAAATATACGTTGATTTATTAAGGGGGTAGGTATAAAGGTTATTAATGTTATTACTTTTTTACTAAAAAAATATCGATAGAAAAAAGACTATCGATAGTTCTCCCTCCTCTATGGCGAAGAAGACATGTCCCTCTGGGACATTCCGAATCCATGCCTGCTTCCGAGGAATCTTCATCCCAGCCCTGTTTCAATGTCTCCTGATGGTCAAGAACACCTCAGATGGTCACTTCAGTCATTCAGTGACCATCGACCTGGTAACCCGCGTGCTCTCAAATATTGAGGTCCTCCCGATTTGAATATTTTACTTCCGTTTTGGTGACCGTTTGTCCGCGAAGTTTCAGGTAAGTTATTATTTATTTTTTCAAGTTCCCAACATTTTTTTTTGTACCTTTTTTTCCTTTTAGGCACTTTAACTATGTGTTAAAACATGTCGTTCGCCCTTAGTCTTTTATTTGCTTAGACCGTCCATAGGTCTATCAAGCGTGAGTGGTGGACACAAGTACCTTTATTAATAAAACATAGGAGTATGTGTACAAACATTATCCGTTCAGGATAAAATCCGCCCCGGGCGGGACTTCAGTCTGACTTGAGAGCGAAAATGTTTGTCCGTCATGGTGATGGTGCGTTTCCACTTGGCATCTCTGGACACCAAAATATAATAGGTACCTATATGTACTTTGCATTTGTCAGCCTAGTTAGCTTGGTTAGTAGCGCGTCTACCTTGTGAGCGCTAGGCCGCGGGTTCGATTCCAGCCCGGGGCGGATTTTATCCTGAACTGATAATGTTCGTTCTCGGAACAGCTGGCTTTCTCCTATCCTGTCTTCCTTCTCTCTTCGATTTCGGGACCATAAGACCTTAGCAGTTACAGTTCCCTCTGTCAAATCTCTAAAAAAGTACTTGGCATTAGCCTTTAAACAAATGGAAACAGATCATGCCGATCGGCAAAAGTCGAGTGATTAGAAACGCACCATTACAATGGGGTGTAAAAGTTATTGATGATGTGACTGATGTTCTGTCTAACGATATAATTTAGAGATGGAGCGATTGATGAATGATTTAGATGGAGCGGGAATGGTGCAGTTAGAAAATTAAATAAATAAGTTTGGGATGGTAAAAAAAAACTTAAAATAATAATAATAATAAATAAGGGCTTTAACAGCTAGCCCTTGGTGTGGTCATTCACCCTGATGGTTCCGAACTTTATTACTTTTAGAGGTAGCTATAATAATTTCCAGTACCCAAGTAGTAACCACGGCCGCACGGGCTGTAAATACAGAGTGTTTCAAAAGTCCGGGGACCCTTGAATATTTTTTGAATGGCTAAAGATGGGAACCTGAAATTTGGCATATAGTTATTTCTTATAAAAAACCATTTTTTGCAGTGGTTCTCAAAATTCTGTCTCTGCCAGTGGCGGCTCCAGGGGGGCCAACTTTAAAATCTTAAATGAGAACTCCCTACTTGTGATACATCACATAAAAGGTCTTAAAGAACGTAGTACTTTGGTATAAGATTGAGCTCGATCCGTCAACCAGGGCCCCAAACTTGTGGAAAAGGCATGGCCGAACTTGTAGTTATCAAACTAAAAACATAAACGAAACTCAAATAAAAAAAAAACGAGCGAGGAAAAGTTTTCTCTCCCGCAGTCTCTGCACTCTGTATATTTCTTATGGAGATTTTAGCGAT
>NW_007383833.1:0-4690 GCF_000475195.1 Diaphorina citri | reverse complement strand
AATTTTTTGGGGTTCTAGGTCTTTAGTTATAGGTAAGTTTTTCGATGTCTCTTACCATTTAGTCAGTAGAGCCGAAATCCGCCCAAAAGCGGTCAAAATACCGCCAACCGTTGCGTTGCATCGATCTTCACCAAAAGTTTAGCTACCAACTAAGCGAACTACGCTGGCTAAGGAAAGTAAAAACATAATTGTTCGAAGGAAAAAGACCTGAAAACCGATTCCAGATATGCACAAAATCTAGAACGTCACAATCGAGACATTCCTCAGATTCCTACTTGTATAATGTATTATGTACAGCGATAATGTATATATATATATAGCTAAACGCCATTCAAGGCATCGCGTATGATATAGGATTGGTATGTCGTGCCGGTATAAATAACATACGAGGTCTGTACACTACACAGGTATACACTGAAGGCAAGAAATACTTAGCGTGCATGTTGACTTCTACTGTGAGGATCAGAAATCAGGCAGGGCAAAGCGGTTGAGAGGTTTTGATTCGTCTGAATTGAATCTTTAAATTTAAAACAATCGTAGTGAGTTAGATGGAATGAATCAATGAAATTTATCTGTCAGACCTTGGAATCGGTGAACAACTAGATCAAAATTAGGGGAAAAAGTAAAAATGAATTGTGTAAAAGATGATGGAAAGAGTACAATACTTATGTATATAACAACTTTCCATATCAAGCAGAAGGTCCGCAAATGTCAAAAGTTCGAAACATCGCACCCGCGCCCCTCTTGATATACGAGAGTAGAAGTGACTTTCTAGCTTTCTACCATGATAAAAGCTCAAGTCACTAAAAAGTTATTCTAGTCCTGAGAACATAACCACACAAATTTGATTCTAAAACACTTGGAGAATCAACTTGGACTTGGATTCACTGATTCACCCAGTACCAAGCATCACATGGAGGTTCCGTTATACCGCGAAGATAAGTAGAAGGTATTACAACTCAATATTCCGGAGTTACAACCTCTCCATGCTAATACCCAAGTACCTGGCAGACCAAACGGCCATACGCATTCCTTCATTCAAACGTCCAAACATCAGCAAAGAAAACTGGTTCCTCTATCAATTTTTTACTTGATGGGTATTTGGGTTTCAAATTTAAGTTTTTCTTCTTCTTCTTCTTCTTCTTCTTCTTCTTTTTAATGAAAGAATATTTGATCGTTTAGAAACTTGCTAATATACCATTTAATGTATTCCACATTTGGTGATAGGCTGATAGGTTACCATAGTAAAAACGCTAACAAATTGGTACATGAGCGTTTTTTGGCATTCCCTTTTTCTGGGTCTTAAGAAAGACCACCAAAGTGCACTGCCAATGCCCAGTGATTTTTACCGTACAGTCTACGCATTATTTGATTCCTTTCGATTTTAATTGGTGTTTATTTAGTTAGTATTGGTCAAATTTATTGGTATGCCTGTACTGTAAAAAAAAAAAAAAATGTCATCATGTTTGCAGTCGAAGTCTCTTAGGTGACAACTGACTCAGCAGCCTTGGAAATGAGGCCAAGCAATATTACAAAGCTTCCATTCCTCTGTCTCGGAAATCCTTCAACTAGCACGCATCTTTCAATTTCAGTTCATTATCTCTCCATTTTCTCTTGCCGTTAGTTTTTTGCAATCCATAAAATAGGCAATTCCCCATGAGCAGGTAGTTGGTAATAAGTGCGAAAGTCATTTCTCGGCTCATCATTATGCTGGAAATGAAATCCGCGAGAATCTGTGGTAAAAAGTTCATTGTAACTTGTTATTTATTCACAGAAGTCAAAGATAAAAACGCAGGGTGTGTCCAAAGTAACACTCCTTTAGAACAAGTCAAAGTGACCTTGAAAAGAATGTGGAAAGTAACGTCAATGAAACGTCCTTGAATGGAAAGTGTGGAAGAAAGTTTCTTCAAAGTAACGGCCTTGAAAGTGGTGGAGGGTTCGAAGTGCGGAACTTTTGTCATCAATGTTGATGACACAAAATGTTTTGACCTGATCAGAAACAGAATAGAATATGTCGATACCTACCTTGTTTATCCTGCCCGAATAGGACTGAAAAGTTCTTTAATCACCCCCAGCAGTCTATAAAGGTCTAGCATTTTTGATGGGATAATAATATACAGTTCTACATACCAGTAGGCTCCTTCTATCTGCCCTTCCACTAGCTTGATCCACTGTCACCCGGTAACCCTGAACTAAAATATTAGGCCATTAAAACGCCTTTGGCTGATTAATTTCTTCATTATTCATCGCTTCCAGGTAATTATGTCTGGGAGTCCCTCCCTTGTTATGTAATGTAATATTGTTCAGTACCTTTCTACATAAATATTTGGTCTGAATTTGAACATTGAATTTGTGCAAACACAAGTAATTTCATTAGGCTAACCACAACAACAGGATTGTTTAAACTTGTTATCAGTAGATAGGCAAGTTGCCAGGATTGGTAAGTTTTTGAGCTGAAAAAGAAACAAATAACAAGTGTACTCGTATATCCCAAAGGGTTGCGCATTTTACCAGATAAACCATTCAATGAGCTCGTGTTCATAAAGCAGACTAGGAAACAAAAGAATTTTTCAATGCCCAGAAGGATGTGCTAATGCCAGGACATAAAGGTAAATAACTTAAAAAGTCCAAGTCAATGGGTATAAGCTTAAAGCCTTGCTTATAACTCAACTTATGTTCGAAGTTCGCTGATGACTATCGAAGGAATTTCAGCTTTATGACTTTAGTGCTAATGCCAGGACATAAAGGTAAATAACTTAAAAAGTCCAAGTCAATGGGTATAAGCTTAAAGCCTTGCTTATAACTCAACTTATATGTTCGAAGTTCGTTGAAGACTATCGAAGGAATTTCAGCTTTATGACTATATATGTATGTATTCCAATGTCCAATCCGCTGAGTACTGCAACTGGGAAGAACTTTCCTAATGTCTTTTACAATCACCTTTAACTATTTTTTATCTCGTTTCTTCTGTTTCTATCTCTGGTACTTAAGGTTTATTGTTTACGACCAAGGGTCCGTTATACAATCTGTCTCTTTTCTCGCGTTGCTCGGTTTATGTTTTGCAGGTGCCAAACAGGGGCATTTATTGTTTACGACCCAGGGTCCGTTATACAATCTGTCTCTTTTCTCGCGTTGCTCGGTTTATGTTTTGCAGGTGCCAAACAGGGGCTTCTGCGTTTTTATTGGCAGAGCTCTTCCTACTTGAATTTTCAACTTGGAATTTTCTCAAAAGTCTTTTCCCTGAGACTGACTCATGTCCGCTCGATTGTAAACAGTATTGTACTTGCAAACATATACGTCCTATATTTCAAAAAGCAGAAAGTTTATAAATGTTTGAGGAAATGGCCCACCTCATCTGCTCTCCTCTCAGAAGATCCACCGTTCAGTCTCGTCAGACATTAGTCCAGTAGCCAATGCATCAGAGCTAATGTCTTTTACAATCACCTTTAACTATTTTTTATCTCGTTTCTTCTGTTTCTATCTCTGGTACTTAAGGTTTATTGTTTACGACCCAGGGTCCGTTATACAATCTGTCTCTTTTCTCGCGTTGCTCGGTTTATGTTTTGCAGGTGCCAAACAGGGGCATCTGCTTTTTATTGGCAGAGCCCCTCCTACTTGAATTTTCAACTTGGAATTTTCTCAAAAGTGTTTTCCCTGAGAATGACTCATGTCCGCTCGACTGTAAACAGTATTGTACTTGCAAACATATATACGTCCTATATTTCAGAAAGCAGAAAGTTTATAAATGCTTGAGGAAATGAGCTCTCCTCTCAGAAGATCCACCGTTCAGTCTCGTCAGACATTAGTCCAGTAGTCAATGCATCAGAATTATATCACTCATTAGTTTCCTCCTACACAATGTCTGCAAGGATGTCTTCAATATCGAGTGTGGTTTCGCTCCTGGTGCAGATTCCTGGGTCTCTAATCACTCATTAGTTTCCTCCTACACAATGTCTGCAAGGATGTCTTCAATATCGAGTGTGGTTTCGCTCCTGGTGCAGATTCCTGGGTCTTAAAGATCGTGATCAGAAGAACAAATGAGGCGTGGGTGTTTTGTGGTACTCTCTTCAGGAGAATGTATGGCCTCTGTGAATAGCTGATTATACAGAACCCGAAGAGATTTTGCCGACAATAATAATAGCAATGTGAGCACTATCAGGAACTCCCAAGATTGGTATCACAAGACCGAGAGGATTTACTTTCTCCCCAGCTCCATTGAGAAACCGAAGAACAAACCCAGGACTGGATCCATGAAGAGAAGGGAACTTGGACAGAGGAATGAAAGTTTGTGGAACTTTTGAAGCACTGATGCATTTTTAGCTAAATACCGTTTAGGGGTGAGTTATTAATTTCCAACGAAAGTCGCAACTTTGGGCCCGGGTTGTGTTTTTTTCCGACTGAAGTCTACAACAAGTACACCTTTGATTAGGGAACCATGTTGACCATAGTTTCTTTTAAATATCCATATAAAAGAAACTATGTATCATTCACCAAATATCTATTCATGTACCTACTTTGAATGTATGCATTTTTTAGGAAAATATCAACCCTTTAGCTAGGCTCAAGTCATATTTTGAACAAAAAGGACATACATTTCCACAAAATTACTGTTTCATAGGTAGGTAAGTTCTTATTTTACAATGGCATATCATTGAATAAGATACCGTAGGTAAGCCACTCCATTCATCAG
>NW_007383832.1:18865-21346 GCF_000475195.1 Diaphorina citri | reverse complement strand
TTGCATAGCCTGAACCAAATCAGCCGCGTAGGTCAGGTTAGGGTCGGGATGATGTCCTCCAAAGTCTGGCAGTGGCGTCGTATTGACAGCGTTGTCAGGTTGTGCCCCTAGCTCCTCCAGAAAGATCTTCTTCACGTAGGGTCCAGTCACTGGAACACATATAAGAGGAACATAAGTCAGAAAAGGCTCCCAAAAATGTTCTCAAAGGTTTTCTTAAATGAATGATTGAACTAGAAAGAATAAAGGCCCTTTTCTTTTTCAAATATGATGGGTATGCTAGGACACAGGCCACAAGCGTCTAATGTAGCAGTTGTTCCATTGCTACGAAATAAAAACGGCGGTGGAACAATATTTTCGAAGGAAAAAAAAAAAAAAAAAAAAAAAAAAAAAGTCTGTGTCGTGCTCTTCTCTAATGATTCAGAAAACATATAAGTTTGTGCAAAGGGCGGAAAATATATTTATCATTCCTACATATGTAACTAACGAGGTCGACGGACCTTTCAAAGACTTATTTTCTCTTTAATTAAGGACACATAATAAATGTAACATGCTCCAGAAATCCAGAAAATGTTCTTAACTATTTAATTATTATTTATTCAATTGAGCTCTAGCACTTGTTGAGAAAATTCTTCTTCGGTGAAAGGGGCCTAAAATATATTAGTGTTCGCAAATCGCATACCTCCATGCATAGAATTGATCAGCAATTTGAACGGAGGTCTCCCGGAGCTTCCCTTGATCAGACTTTGGAGTTTTGGAAAGTCGAAGATCTCCTTCATCAACTGGAGATACACCTCCACCGAATCTATCACGTCCACTTGGAATTGTGCACCGTCCACCTGCAATCAACGATGAAAATTTGAAAAGCTCTAGTACCTATTGCTACGTAAAAACTGCAACTAGTTGTCAAAAAATGAATAGCTTACCCCTAAAAGGAATTTAGCTTAAAAACCTTCCAACAAATAATTCCCGGTTGGGGTGGGCGTAAAGTTTCTGTACAAAATTCTTCGTTCACGGATAGGCATTAGGCATGGATGTAAAAGAATGTGCCTTGGAGTTAGGTACGTAAAAGCGGTTCCAACTTGCAATTTCTTTCTAGGAAAATCTTCCTGCTTCCCATGCTTTACCATTTAGATTCAATGCTAGATCCCGATTCATCACAATACATCATGTAGGTACCATAGATATACGTATACTATGGATAACAATTCACCATAATACACTTTTCCTAAACCGTCATAAACGATGGCCCTGATGATAAACAACCGATTTTATCAACTGGAAAATTATAGGCCGGAAGGTCATACGTACAGTAGAGAAGAGCATGTACACGATTCATGTCGATATAAAGATACAGGCAATCAAGCGTGCCGGGAGGCGCGCTAAGCCGTTTTGACTACAAAAAATTTACGAGTGGACCGCCCTTTGGACTTAGCCTTTAGCAAGGGAAATTCCAAGCTGATAGCCTCCCTGTTTAAAGTCCCCCAGAAGAACCTACACCCTTTTGACGAATAATTTATCAATCTTATCATACACGAAAAAGGCAATCATTAGGAACCTTCAGAATCACCACGACCACGACCCTTGGATTCTAGGCCGATTGGTCAAGGTACCTTCATCGAATCCCTCCCGAACAATACGACCCTGTCCTCTACTGATTACGAAGTAAATCCCCAATAAGCGATAAGAAATTGAAAATAACATCAATAGGTTTAGGTAGGTAGGTTGAGTGAGTACCTATGGGCTATGGGTAGAGAATAGATAATACTTCACTCATGTTATAAACTATAAGTCCAGGACGTGGCACTGCGTAAATGTCTCTTAGTAGATAAGTCTTTAGTGGGTGTTATATAATTTGGATCAGAGTATAAGGACTAGACTTTCAGCTATTAGTCGCCAGGGTATCCGAGTTCAAGGATGCTCCACTCACATTTGGTCATAGTAAAGAACATCTAATCAGGTATTCACTAAGCAACAACAAGGATTTACAAAAGGTTACTCTCGGTTCAATACAGCAATAACAAAGATTACTCATTCGGCAGTGCTATACAAGCGCTAGTCAAAGTAAGATCGTAGTTGCGTTGCCATTCGTTGAGATTATTAAACCGCTGCTCCTACCACCGCTGTATACATGGTATGTACTAAAACTACTCCTAATAGGATATAAGTAATACTAAAAGATGTCAAGTTATGTCAACATCTCACGATATAATCCATCATAATGGAAAACCACTTTATGAATTGAAACAAACAAATCACTATTTCGGGAAGGGGCCGCCTTAGCTTAGGCCCACTGTATCAGAATGTTCTCCGTCCGCGCGATGCGCAGGTTCGAATTGATCCGACCGTTATTTTCGATGGATCTATTATTACAGGATTTATTATTATTATTATTATTATTGTTGTTGTTGTTGTTTTGTTGTTGTTGTTTGTTGCTCACTAATCGAAGACTTAAAGAGCTATGATTCGACTCAATAAAACCAC
>NW_007383832.1:8157-16439 GCF_000475195.1 Diaphorina citri | reverse complement strand
CCCATGAAGAAATTGAGATTTGTTTTCCCTAAAATAAATCCTCATAATCTTAATAGCCTCCTTTCCTTTCTTTTTCAGCTCTGTATATTAATTTACTTCCTTGTACATTTTTAGATATGCTCATGGATTGTGGGTAATTTTAATCGATAACTTCCTTTAGAATGTTTTCCTTACTCTATAGTGTGCGTTCTTCTTTTACTAGGCTTTAATAGCGAACTTAACGGTCTATGGTCACTCTTTGCAGGTTTCCTATAGAGAGTGTTATGGAATAAAGAGGTTTTAGTAGTGTCTCAATCTTTTATGACACTTTATAGAGAAACTTCCAGTTTAGCATCACAGTCTTTACTAGACTTTTGAGAGTAAAGTTCCAGTGGAATAAAGAAGTTCCAGTTGAGTTTGTGAAAGTGTGTACTTCTTTACTTAGGCTTATACATAGAGTTCCAGTTTTAGCATCTCACAGTTCTTTACCTAGACTTCTTATAGAGTGAAGTCCCAGTGGAATAAAGAAGTTCAAGTTTAGGCATTCACCACCTCTTTACGAGACTTCGAGAGTGAAGATCCAGTATAATAAAGAGGTCCAGTAGCTGGTGTGCTCACTCTTTACTAGGCTCCCCATTGCGTTCCTTCCTACGGCCAGGGCCCGTGATAGCCGAGGGGCTGCCGTATAAGTTCGTGCCGAAGGTGTAAGTTTCAATAGGACTGACTTTTTGTGTATCAGCTAGCTACCGTGTGGAGAGGGAGGAGCGCCTAAAAGGATTCAGCATATGACTCCACAGAACCAACAACCGGCACCCGACCAACCGCCATCCGCGACCAGTTCGGATCCTACTCCTACCAGTCATTAGTAATGGTGTGTTTACAGGTTGTCAAGCACCATTCCACAACCTTACATTTACATACAGTGATTTGTTCCTTCTTTCCCTTACCTAATAAACCCCAATCGTTTACAATAGTGCCATTTCTAACCTGTGTGTATATTTTTAAATAAACGAAATTGATCCTAATTTAGGTAGACTACTTACATACTTTTAACAAAATTTTGTTAAGTACCTTTTTTGATTTATAATCCTCATTATTTATATGCCTAGATTTCACTAGATAGCAGATAATTACTTCCCACTAAGGTATTCTGCTATTTAACCATATTTCTCTCCTTTAATTGCCCTTTTGAGAGTATTAATTGTGCATTGTACTTCCTTTTTTGTGTATTTATGTAATGTGTAAAAATGACCGTATTTACTTTATTCAGTCGCTATTAAATTTTGTTAAAGAAATAGAATTTATTTATTCGACACGAGATCAGAAAGACTGTTTTTTATTCTGCCATTAAATTTTCAGATCTTCCAAAACGAAGTTGTTAAATTCCTGGCTAGCATGTTCAAATTATTCTGACTTGAGCACAATTGGAAAAACAAAAAGGACAACACATAATATTACGAATATATATGAAGGTTTGAAAAAACTCATTCATATTAAAATATTTTGTATAGAAAAATAAATAATTAACAACATAAAACAAATGGCACTTCAACAACACATAAAAGACGTAACTTAAGTAGATAGCCTCACTTCCCTTGAGAGAGCTTTGAATTTGAAATCTTCGCAGCAAGCACAGTGTCACACAGGGGGAATAAACCTTTAAAGAAGAAAGGTGGGTATGCCCTTCCAAAAGAGACAACATCCGAAGTAATGATAGAGAAGCATAACTCTCATCTAAGCTATATTAAGAAACTTCTTGGCACCTTCCAAGTTGAAGGACTTGCGGTTTAAAAAATCCAAGGATTAGAGTTAAGTAACACAATCCAAAGATGACAGCGATTGGGGTTGAGAAATCTTTCATTCGTCTTTGGCATGAATTCAACACATTATTAAACAAAGGTACACAATTGTTCAGATACAGAAGAGGATAAAATTGGGATCAGTGCTGACTCTGGACGGCCAATTACGCTGACTGACAGGGTGCATCTTCCGTAAACGGGGTAATTATGGACACTCTAGACCCCACTGGAAAAATGAAAGTAATGAAAAAATTATTAAGTTTTTCAGGCATATATAGTCAATAACATAATAATGATAGAATAAAAATACAGCGTCTTCATACAGGAATGGGAACACTTATGTTATAATCTCTCGAAATCAATGAGGATTAAAAACTTTAAAGTGTGACATGTTCGTCTATCTCTTGCCCGGGTGATTTTATCCTGGACGCGATAAGGTTCGTGTCTCGGAATGGCTGGCTTTCTACTATCCTGCTCTTCTTCTCTCTTCTTCAACTTCGGGGACGATAAGCCTTAGCAGTTACAAAGTTACAGTTCCCCTCTATAAAACCTCTAAAAAGTAGAAAAATGACACAAAGCGAACAACAATATTATTACCTGAACCAAAGTTTGGAGTGCCCACTTGACATCCAGCTCAATATCTCCCGTTAGCGGAACATAGACTCTTCAACATACAGAACGACGTGGCGCCTGAACTGCCTGTTCCGGATAATCTGTATATGAACGAGACCCGTCTGTGATATAGCACTTCGGACACCCTGTCGAATAAATAACATTGGGTCAGGATGTGTTCATCATTAAGATATAGAATTAAATAAGGTGATTTATGAAGCCGAGCCTACATTAAAGTCACACCAAAACTTTACCAAGACTCTCTCTCTTTTTCACTATGTATCTGAGAGTGGCATCGGGATTTGTCATTAGAAAACAAAACTTCCTACTATTTTCACCATTATTGACATATTACTCAGTACCGGTCCAAGTTAGAAGTGGTTTAATTTCAGCAAGATCCAATGGACAAAAAAACGTTCGGCTCTATGGTTAATATTAAACGAATCTCTCCTTAATAGGCCAATCAAGATCAGGCACAGTGAACTCACCTGTTTCCTACAACACTACCATCATAGGAATCGGTGTATTCAAAGTTACTCCTGCCTCCACCAGGAACCGGATCTGCCTTCAGCACTCAGAGTGACACCCTTGAATTCAGGAGCGGATACTTTCTTTTCCAACTCATCCATCATTTGATTACATGGTGCAGCGGAACAATTCTCATAGTCATATCTGTGCAGACAAGAGGGGTTAATAGTTGAGGGTAAACAAGAGGGCTTGGATGAGTGATCATTTGAGGTCAATGTGAGAAGGCAGCTTGTTACCAAATGTAAGGTGAAATCCCCCGTCACTGAAGACCTTACTAGTTATGACGTAAAAACCCAGCCAAAAAGTAACTAAAAGGATTGTCTCTCTTATTTAAGCTTACCTGGTGAAATAGTTTCTGCCGTACTGTTTCCAATGGCTCTTCAATATCTCCTCGACAGGTTTACCGGTGTGTTCCACCACACTCAACCAGGCCAGCACTGCCCAGATACCGTCCTTCTCTCGAATGTGGTCTGAACCGGTTCCAAAGCTTTCTTCTCCACACAGGGACAAACGTCCGGCATCCATCAGGTTGCCGAAATATTTCCATCCCGTGGGCACTTCGAATAGCTCCTTGTTGTTTGCTTTGGCCACTCTGAAACACCAAGTTTTTCGCAATAAGTAAACAGAAAAAAAATCATAATGATAATAATATTAATCACTTGAAATTCCCCAGCTTGAAATAGCTTGGAGGGAGAGTGTCTGCCTTGTAAGCCCTGGGTAGCTAGTTCGATTCCAGCCCGGGGCGGATTTTATCCTGAACGGATAGGCTTGGTTCTCGGAACGACTGGCTTTCTCCTATCCTGTCTTCCTTCTCTCTACGCTTTCGGGACGATAAGACCTAGCAGTTACAGTTCTCCCTATCGAACCTCTTTTTTTTTCTGGTACTCACCTGTCAACAGCTGCTCCTGTGGGCATAGACCGAGCATAACCTTTAACCCCGGTTTTCTTGAAGTAAGGAATAGAGTCAAGATGGGCGGCTAACACGGCTAGAGAGTCACTGGGGTTTACGAAGAAAGCTTTCTTTCCCAACACCATGTTCCGATCCTGAGGGAAATGGGTTCAGAATTTTATGTGTACTCGATGAAAATTCTAAATTGTCAGCAGTATACATTAGCTTCCCGACGAAAAAGAAAAAAATAATTTTAGTAAGCAACTAAGCAGTAACAGTCACAAGACTATTTAGAGTTTAGGCTAGTATAAAACAAAGCAAGTGATCTCCTTGTTAAACAAATGTACCAAATTCCATTGAATTCGGATCACTCAAGCGCGTAACAAACAAACTAATTTTAGTAAGCAGTAACAGTCACAAGACTATTTAGAGTTTAGGCGAGTATAAAACAAAGCAAGTGATCTCCTTGTTAAACAAATGTACCAAATTCCATTGAATTCGGATCACTCAAGCGCGTAACAAACAAACAGACAGTCAAACTAATTCCAATACTATTCATTTAAAACTTCAACCTCATTTCGTTCAGTCAATTCCTTCACTTACCCCATCTCCATCAAAAGCGGCTCCAAGGTCAAAGTCCCCTGCTTGCATAGCCTGAACCAAATCAGCTGCGTAGGTCAGGTTAGGGTCGGGATGATGTCCTCCAAAGTCTGGCAGTGGCGTGGTATTGACAGCGTTGTCAGGTTGTGCCCCTAGCTCCTCCAGAAAGATCTTCTTCACGTAGGGTCCAGTCACTGGAATACATATAAGAGGAACATAAGTCAGAAAAGGCTCCCAAAAATGTTCTCAAAGGTTTTCTGAAATGAGTGATTGAACTAGGAAGAATAAAGGCCCTTTTCTTTTTCAAATATCATGGTCAATGAGGTTATGAAGCTATTAGCATCGTTTCGAAGAAAAAAAAAAAAAAGTCTGTGTCGTACTCTTCTCAAATGATTCAGAAAACATACAAGTTTGTGCAAAGGGCGGAAAATATATTTATCACTCCTACGACCTACATAATTATGTAACTAACGAGGTCGACGGACCTTTCAAAGACTTATTATTATTTCTTCAATTGAGCTCTAGCGCTTGTTGAGAAAATTCTTCTTCGGCGAATGGGGCCTAAAATATTTTAGAGTTCGCAAATCGCATACCTCCATGCATAGCATTGATCAGCAATTTGAACGGAGGTCTCCCGGAGCTTCCCTTGATCAGACTTTGGAGTTTTGGAAAGTCGAAGATCTCCTTCATCAACTGGAGATACACCTCCACCGAATCTATCACGTCCACTTGGAATTGTGCACCGTCCACCTGCAATCAACGATGAAAATTTGAAAAGCTCTAGTACCTATTGCTACGTAAAAACTGCAACTAGTTGTCAAAAAATGAATAGCTTACCCCTAAAAGGAATTTAGCTTAAGTTTCTGTACAAACTTCTTCGTTCACGGACAGGCATTAGGCATGGATGTAAAAGAATGTGCCTTGGAGTTAGGTACGTAAAAGCGGTTCCAACTTGCAATTTCTTTCTAGGAAAATCTTCCTGCTTCCCATGCTTTACCATTTAGATTCAATGCTAGATCCCGATTCATCACAATACATCATGTAGGTACCATAGATATACGTATACTATGGATAACAATTCACCATAATACACTTTTCCTAAACCGTCATAAACGATGGCCCTGATGATAAACAACCGATTTTATCAACTGGAAAATTATAGGCCGGAAGGTCATACGTACAGTAGAGAAGAGCATGTACACGATTCATGTCGATATAAAGATACAGGCAATCAAGCGTGCCGGGAGGCGCGCTAAGCCGTTTTGACTACAAAAAATTTACGAGTGGACCGCCCTTTGGACTTAGCCTTTAGCAAGGGAAATTCCAAGCTGATAGCCTCCCTGTTTAAAGTCCCCCAGAAGAACCTACACCCTTTTGACGAATAATTTATCAATCTTATCATACACGAAAAAGGCAATCATTAGGAACCTTCAGAATCACCACGACCACGACCCTTGGATTCTAGGCCGATTGGTCAAGGTACCTTCATCGAATCCCTCCCGAACAATACGACCCTGTCCTCTACTGATTACGAAGTAAATCCCCAATAAGCGATAAGAAATTGAAAATAACATCAATAGGTTTAGGTAGGTAGGTTGAGTGAGTACCTATGGGCTATGGGTAGAGAATAGATAATACTTCACTCATGTTATGACTCTTGTGTGTGTGAGTCTATCTGCGACTTCCGCCTGGACTAGTCCAGATGACTAATTCACCTCACCCGACCGGATTCCTGGTTTATAAAAGAACAGGTTAATCCATGACATTAGTTTTGTTAGGCGCTCTAGTTTGTGGGTGGTTTCGGCTTTAGTGGTACAGAAAGGTTTACCAGTGGACAACTTTGCTTTCAAAGCTGCCGGTTTCGGGCCCGTGGCTCGACCTGAAGCATCGGGTGGTTTTGAAAGGTCGTCCTCGTGATGTGACTCTTGAAATAGGTCTCTATGACTGCCGTAACCCTCTATTCAACTTTCCTAGCATGACCACCACCCTCCTCTACTTTCCATGAAACCAATGGCACCGAACACCTAATTCTAGTTAGTTTGCTAAAGCCGTCGATTACCCCACTCAACTTTGATTTCCTCTACTTCTTCGTAAAAAAAAGGGAAGGGGTTTCATCGTCCGAAGAGGACCTCCTTTGAGGCAGATGGGGTAATATGAAGATTTACTCTTCTCTTCCCACACAACTCTCTGATATAATGGATCTTTTTGAAAACCTCATGCTGAACTTTTTCTTCTCTAACTTATCTCCGAAAATTTTGATTAACACTTAGTAATCAAAATATTGGGAGATAAGTTGGGGGTACTGACATTCTACCTGAATATATGCATTTACATCAAAAACTTTACTCACCAATAACCCCGACTGTAGCCGAAACACACCTTAATATCCTCGAGTAGGATTTGTCAATAGGAAATTCCTCTATTGGTAACGTACTGCTAGACGTTCAGGCTAGGTTGACACATTTTGCTTCCATAGGGAATCGTCAACAAACGCCGATGGGGATGTTTACAAACGGAGGGCCTTATTTAATCAACACGTCTTATCTAAAGCTTCAGATAATGAAGTAGTAGCTAACAGCTAAGAAAAGTCCATCGGTTTAACTATCAGCCAAGTTTTGTACTCGTTAGGACAGGTGGGGACGTGACAGATGGCGAGTAAGCCTTTGTAGTACAAATGACCCCCGTAGCAAGAATTGACGGAAGTGTAATTGGGTCCACCAGGACTGTTTACTGAAACCGTAGTTTAAATTTGTGCAGGTTTGCCTTCCACTCACTTCGTCTCCCTTCCATGGAATTGTTGTAGCTACCAGCCAATTAACACACCGGGATGCCTATATACATGTATTGCAACCCATTCACAACCAAGAAAGTTATAATAGCAATGCCGGTTGTAAATAGGTTGGTATTTTTTACAACAACCCATCCGTCAATCTGTGATCTGTTAACTTGAGTACCAAGATAAATGGCCCTCGACAGCAAACTGAAGGTCGTCGCTGTATATTTAATTGGGAACCATTCTTTCATCTGGTCCCCCTTCCGGTACGATTTTAGTAAAAGTTCTTCTAATAAAGAAAATTCGGTCGGATCATTTGAACATCCCATCGTGCGGACAGAATATTCGCGATCCAGCGACAAGCTAAGGGCGGGCCCCTCTTAAAAACTTGGTATGACAAGGAGGAATTACATAATTGTGTATCATAGTGAGCCAAAGAAGAACTATAAAGTCCAGGACGTGGCCTGCGTCAATGTCTCTTGTAGATGTTTTAGTGGTGTGTTTATTTTTGGATGAGGTATCAAGGACTAGACTTTCAGCTATAGTGCAGGTATCCGAGTTCAAGGATGCTCCACTCACTTTGGTATAGTAAAGAACATCTAATCGGTATTATACAACAACACAGGATTTACAAAGGTTACTCATCGGTTCAATACAGCAATAACAAAGATTACTCATCGGTGCTATACAAGCCCTAGTCAAGTAAGATCTAGTTGCGTTGCCATTCGTTGAGATTTAAACCGCTGCTCCTACCCCGCTGTATACATGTATGTACTAAAACTACTCTAATAGGATATAGTAATACTAAAGATGTCATTATGTAACATCTACGATATAATCCATCCATATGGAAAACCACTTTATGAATTGAAACAAACAAATCCTATTTCGGGAAGGGCCCGCCCTTAGCTTAGGCCCTGTATCCAGAATGTTCCGTCCGCGCGATGGCAGGTTCGATTGATCCGACCGTTATTTTCATGGATCTATTATTACAGGATTTATTATTATTATTATTATTATTGTTGTTGTTGTTGTTGTTGTTGTTGTTGTTGTTGCTCACTATCGAAGACTTAAAAGAGCTATTTAGATCAATAAAAACCAC
>NW_007383832.1:0-7016 GCF_000475195.1 Diaphorina citri | reverse complement strand
CGCTGGATCGCGAATATTCTGTCCGCACGAATTGGGATTGTTCAAATGATCCGACCGAATTTTCTTTAATTAGAAGAACTTTTACTAAAATCGTACCGGAAGGGCGGACCAGATGAAAGAATGGTTGTTCCCAGATTAAATATACAGCGACGACCTTCAGTTTGCTGTCAGAGGCCATTTATCCTGGGTACTCAAGTTAACATGATCACAGATTGACGGATGGGGTGGTTGTAAAAAATACCAACCTATTTACAACCGGCAATGCTATATAACTTTCTGGTTGTGAATGGGTTGCAATACATGTATATAAGCATCCCGGGTTGTTAATTGGCTGGTAGCTACAACAATTCCATGGAGGGGAGACGAAGTGAGTGGAGGCAACCTGCACAATTTAAACTACGGTTTCAGTAACAGTCCTGGTGGACCCAATTACACTTCCGTCAATCTTGCTACGGGGGTCATTGGACTACAAAGGCTTACTCCGCCGTCTGTACGTCCCCACCTGTCCTAAGAGGAAAACCTGGCTGATAGTTAAACCGATGGACTTTGTCTTAGCTGTTAGCTACTACTTCATTATCTGGAAGCTTTAGATAAGACGTGTTGATAAATAAGGCCCTCCCGTTTGTAAACATCCCCATCGGCGTTTGGACGATTCCCTATGGAAGCAAAATTGTCACCTAGCCTGAACGTCTAGCAGTACCGTACCAAATAGAGAATTTCCTATTGACAAATCCTACTCGAGGATATTAAGGTGTGTTCGGCTACAGTCGGGTTATTGGTGAGTAAAGTTTTTGATGTAAATGCATATATTCAGGTAGAATGTCAGTACCCCCAACTTATCCTCCCAAAATTTTGATTACTAAGTGTAAATCAAAATTTGGAGATAAGTTAGAGAAGAAAAAGTTCAGCATGAGGTTTTCAAAAAGATCCATTATATCAGAGAGGTGTGTGGGAAGAGAAGGAGTAAATCTTCATATTACCCATCTGCCTCAAAGGAGGTCCTCTTCGGACGATGAAACCCCTTCCCCTTTTTTTACGAAGAAGTAGAGGAAATCAAAGTTGAGTGGGGTAATCGACGGCTTTAGCAAACTAACTAGAATTAGGTGTTCGGTGCCATTGGTTTCATGGAAAGTAGAGGAGGGTGGTGGTCATGCTAGGAAAGTTGAATAGAGGGTTACGGCAGTCATAGAGACCTATTTCAAGAGTCACATCACGAGGACGACCTTTCAAAACCACCCGATGCTTCAGGTCGAGCCACGGGCCCGAAACCGGCAGCTTTGAAAGCAAAGTTGTCCACTGGTAAACCTTTCTGTACCACTAAAGCCGAAACCACCCACAAACTAGAGCGCCTAACAAAACTAATGTCATGGATTAACCTGTTCTTTTATAAACCAGGAATCCGGTCGGGTGAGGTGAATTAGTCATCTGGACTAGTCCAGGCGGAAGTCGCAGATAGACTCACACACACAAGAGTCCTGTTCGATTCCCGCCCGGGGAGAATTTTTGAACCATACTGTTCCTCCTTAATGTATTAACACATAGTATCACTCGGTTTCTTCTTGATATTTCAGGTCCTGCACCGGACGCAGTTACAGAGAACATCTACAAAATCACCACACAAATAAAAACCTACTCCATAGTTCCTGATCTGAAAGTCGATATCACGTCCATAGGCTCAAGTTCCTACGAGGTGAGTGAAACCATATCATTTCTTGTAGATTAGCCATAATATGTTGTTGTGTCCTAAATGTTTCCAATGAGTAGCCAAGTTATGTCGTTATTGTTTCTAATGAGTAGCCACGATATGTTCGGGATCAGTTCATTCTAGATCAACGCAACGGTAAGCAACTCTAAATTTGGCGACGAGGATGGGGCGACATATGTACATACATGATTTTGATGAGATTATCCTATATCATTATGATTTCTACAGTAATACATTGTAGATGCTATATTAGGTAGGTATACCTTTTGGTGAAATACTTAACTTTGTTTGTTTAGGATAAAGCCCTTCCCGGGCGGGAATCGAATCCGGGACATAGGTCTTACAAGGCAGGCGCGCTACCGTCCAAGCTAACTAGGCTGGCAATAAAAGTACCTAGATAATAATGTCCTAAATAATAATAATAATAATAATAACAACAACAACAACAACAACAACAACAACAACAACGAGTGATAGCTTCTGAATTTTCTCGATAAATCTAGTTATTTTTGGTGATAACATGAGTGAAGTATTATCTATTCTCTACCCATAGCCCATAGGTACTCACTCAACCTACCTACCTAAACCTATTGATGTTATTTTCAATTTCTTATCGCTTATTGGGGATTTACTTCGTAATCAGTAGAGGACAGGGTCGTATTGTTCGGGAGGGATTCGATGAAGGTACCTTGACCAATCGGCCTAGAATCCAAGGGTCGTGGTCGTGGTGATTCTGAAGGTTCCTAATGATTGCCTTTTTCGTGTATGATAAGATTGATAAATTATTCGTCAAAAGGGTGTAGGTTCTTCTGGGGGACTTTAAACAGGGAGGCTATCAGCTTGGAATTTCCCTTGCTAAAGGCTAAGTCCAAAGGGCGGTCCACTCGTAAATTTTTTGTAGTCAAAACGGCTTAGCGCGCCTCCCGGCACGCTTGATTGCCTGTATCTTTATATCGACATGAATCGTGTACATGCTCTTCTCTACTGTACGTATGACCTTCCGGCCTATAATTTTCCAGTTGATAAAATCGGTTGTTTATCATCAGGGCCATCGTTTATGACGGTTTAGGAAAAGTGTATTATGGTGAATTGTTATCCATAGTATACGTATATCTATGGTACCTACATGATGTATTTTTAAAGTGTTTTGTGTTAAGACGAGAGTTGTGTTTTGCAGCCGGCATCGCCAGAGTTTCGGCATCCAGAGTTCATTGATACTGTTGGAAATCTCGATGTTGCAAGTTGAGATGTCCGATGACGATTAGTTGTTTTCGACACTCGCTTTTAGCAAGATTGTGGGAGGATATTTATTTCTACAGGTTTGGACACACTCGACTGTGTACCGTTTAATTAGATGATATCACTAAGTATTACACCACACGGCAAGGCAATGGGAAACCCCTAACACACCATTTTCACCAAGGCCAGCCACTCACTATCAGGTAGACCTAACAGATACGGTTGAAAAGGTCTGTCTGTCAGGTCTACCTGATACCTGATGAACACACTCACACACTCAGATAGACCTGATAGGCGGACCTGATCAGGTCTACCTGATAGTGAGTGGCTGGCCTAAGGACCAAATATTTTCTTGTCCAATTCAGGTACTGTAATCAAAACAATCCGAGATCAAAACCCCCAAACCGAAATCACCATGTCTTTCAAAAGTGTCACCGTTGAAACGAAAGTTTTCGACGGCCAAAAGCCGGGCACGAGTGGACTTCGTAAGCCCACCAAAACTTTCCAGCAGGAGCACTACACTGAGAACTTTATCCAGAGTATACTGACGGCATTGGGAGATAAGTTGAAAGGATCAGTACTGGTGGTGGGAGGAGATGGAAGGTACTTTGGTGACGTGGCTGTGGATAAGATCATCAAGATTTCGGCCGCTAATGGGGTGAGTTGAAACTAAAGAAGATGAAAAAGCATTTTTTCCCTTCCCAAAGTAGCAGGCTTCTCCTGGAGGAACTCCCCTACCCATTATACTTCTAATGAGGAAGAGGAAGGGTGTGTGAGAGACTATATTACCTAGAAAAACTTCGGAGTACGACTTGAAAAAGAAGAGATTGAATAGAGGGTTTAAAACTAATGTGAATGATGACTGTAAGATGGACTTATATACGTAAATGTAGTTTTTGAAATCAGTGGTTATTGGGATGACATCGGCTTGTGTGGAATTATAGGAGCTCATCCTAAACAGTTATCCTTTAAGGAGATAACTATGCCTGACGATCTGCAAGTCCGATCCACTGTTAAAACGAAGGTATCCCTTAGCAGGTTTGCGGCTACCCCTATAAATGTTTGCCCCCCGGAATAAATAGTTGTGCAGAATAGATTTCGAAGTTTATTACTTCATCATCGATTGCCCATTCTGTTTCAGGTAGCCAAATTGATAGTCGGTCAAAACGGAATCCTGTCCACTCCCGCAGTGTCTGCCCTCATTCGGAAACACATTCTAGGCCGATTGGTCAAGGTACCTTCATCGAATCCCTCCCGAACAATACGACCCTGTCCTCTACTGATTACGAAGTAAATCCCCAATAAGCGATAAGAAATTGAAAATAACATCAATAGGTTTAGGTAGGTAGGTTGAGTGAGTACCTATGGGTAGAGAATAGATAATACTTCACTCATGTTATCACCAAAAATAACTAGATTTATCGAGAAAATTCAGAAGCTATCACTCGTTGTTGTTGTTGTTGTTGTTGTTGTTGTTGTTGTTATTATTATTATTATTATTATTGAACACACTCACACACTCAGATAGACCTGATAGGCGGACCTGATCAGGTCTACCTGATAGTGAGTGGCTGGCCTAAGGACCAAATATTTTCTTGTCCAATTCAGGTACTGTAATCAAAACAATCCGAGATCAAAACCCCCAAACCGAAATCACCATGTCTTTCAAAAGTGTCACCGTTGAAACGAAAGTTTTCGACGGCCAAAAGCCGGGCACAAGTGGTTATTATTATTTAGGACATTATTATCTAGGTACTTTTATTGCCAGCCTAGTTAGCTTGGACGGTAGCGCGCCTGCCTTGTAAGACCTATGTCCCGGATTCGATTCCCGCCCGGGAAGGGCTTTATCCTAAACAAACAAAGTTAAGTATTTCACCAAAAGGTATACCTACCTAATATAGCATCTACAATGTATTACTGTAGAAATCATAATGATATAGGATAATCTCATCAAAATCATGTATGTACATATGTCGCCCCATCCTCGTCGCCAAATTTAGAGTTGCTTACCGTTGCGTTGATCTAGAATGAACTGATCCCGAACATATCGTGGCTACTCATTAGAAACAATAACGACATAACTTGGCTACTCATTGGAAACATTTAGGACACAACAACATATTATATTTTTTTTAGGACATTATTATCTAGGTACTTTTATTGCCAGCCTAGTTAGCTTGGACGGTAGCGCGCCTGCCTTGTAAGACCTACGTCCCGGATTCGATTCCCGCCTGGGAAGGGCTTTATCCTAAACAAACAAAGTTAAGTATTTCACCAAAAGGTATACCTAATATAGCATCTACATTGTATTACTGTAGAAATCATAATGATATTGGATAATCTCATCAAAATCATGTATGTACATAAGTCGCCCCATCCTCGTCGCCAAACCGTTGATCTATTGATCTTACCGTTGATCTAGAATGAACTGATCCCGAACATACCTTGACTACTCATTAGAAACATCAACGACATAACTTGGCTACTCATTGGAAACATTTAGGACACAACAACATATGGCTAATCTACAAGAAATGATATGGTTTCACTCACCTCGTAGGAACTTGAGCCTATGGACGTGATATCGACTTTCAGATCAGGAACTATGGAGTAGGTTTTTATTTGTGTGGTGATTTTGTAGATGTTCTCTGTAACTGCGTCCGGTGCAGGACCTGAAATATCAAGAAGAAACCGAGTGATACTATGTGTTAATACATTAAGTAGGAACAGTATGGTTCAAAAATTCTCCCCGGGCGGGAATCGAACAGTGACCTAGCGCTTAAAGACAGGCGTGCTACCCTAAAAGTTTACTAGGCTGGCTTAAAAGAAATTAATCTTCTTGAAAATGATTTTAGCATGACCTTCCCCCTGGTCTACTTTCTTACCAAAGGGTCTAATTTATTTGTCGCTGCTGGAAGTCAAACGACAGTCTCCGGTAAATAGGACCCATGAGTCCAATTGTCTAGTGTCTAACTGCCTACCCCAACAACATTTTTTATGGTTGGGTAAATGTTGGCCGTACGATATATTGAAAGACCAACACTTATCCAACGTTATGTACATATATCGTAGGGCCAACAATTAACCAACCATCGATGTTGTTAAGGTACCTCCCTCTGCTTCACTCACCTCCGTTGGACGTGTTAAATTTGATGCCAAAGTCATTGTCAGGACCACCTGGGTTATGTGAAGCAGTTAGAACGATGCCCCCAGTAACCTGATGTTTCCGAATGAGGGCAGACACTGCAGGGGTGGACAGGATTCCGTTTTGACCGACTATCAATTTGGCTACCTGAAACAGAATCGACAATCGATGATGAAGTAATAGACTTCGAAATCTATTCTGCACAACTATTTATTCCGGGAGGCAAACATTTGTAGGGGTAGCCGCAAACCTGCTAAGGGATACCTTCGTTTTAACAGTGGATCGGACTTGCAGATCGTCATGCATGGTTATCTCCTTAAAGGATAACTGTTTAGGATGAGCTCCTATAATTCCACACAAGCCGATGTCAGCCCAATAACCACTCATTTCAAAAACTACATTTACGTATATAAGTCCATCTTACAGTCATGGGGGTTGAATAGAGGGTTTAAAACTAATGATTCACATTAGTTTTAAACCCTCTATTCAATCTCTTCTTTTTCAAGTCGTACTCCAAAGTTTTTCTAGGTAATATAGTCTCTCACACACCCTTCCTCTTCCTCATTAGAAGTATAATGGGTAGAGGAGTTCCTCCAGGAGAAGCCTGCTACTTTGGGAAGGGAAAAAAATGCTTCTTCATCTCCTTTAGTTTCAACTCACCCCATTAGCGGCCGAAATCTTGATGATCTTATCCACAGCCACGTCACCAAAGTACCTTCCATCTCCTCCCACCACCAGTACTGATCCTTTCAACTTATCCCCGAAATCTTGATGATCTTATCCACAGCCACGTCACCAAAGTACCTTCCATCTCCTCCCACCACCAGTACTGATCCTTTCAACTTATCTCCCAATGCCGTCAGTATACTCTGGATAAAGTTCTCAGTGTAGTGCTCCTGCTGGAAAGTTTTGGTGGGCTTACGAAGT
>NW_007383831.1:4355-4692 GCF_000475195.1 Diaphorina citri | reverse complement strand
CGCTAACAAATAAGGTCGAATCATCAGCAAATAGCATACCCTTGGCGTTCTGGGGCAAATTTGCTGGAAGGTCGTTAATATACAACAAAAATAAAAGCGGTCCCAAGATTGAGCCAGTCCAAAATAATTCAAAAAAGAGACTATTTGCTCGGCAATTGATTTTTCAAAAATTTTACTGATGATGGGCAAAATAGAGATTGGTCGATAATTTGATGGTTCATTTATGTCGCCCTTTTTGTGTACAGGGTGGAGGAGGTGGAAGTGTAGGGGGTAGATTAGAAGTAGGGGTAGTGTGCGGGGGGAAAGTAGTTTGTAGATTAGGAGTAGGGGGAGGAGG
>NW_007383831.1:0-2624 GCF_000475195.1 Diaphorina citri | reverse complement strand
AATCGGGAAATCCGTATTTTTTCACCATTTTGCTAGTTTGTACCGTATATGCCGAAAAAAAAGTTGGCAACCCTACTGCCAAGTCAGGTGCGGGTGAACAAGTAAGCCAAGAAGTCTCACCTGGGGTGGATTGTCAGATAAATCGATAGGACGCAAAGAGAAGGTAATTTGATGAGTTTTACTGTGATTTAGATCGAGTCTGTTGGAATCGAACCACACCTGCGCACCACCAACCAATTCACGGCTCATTACAAGGACCGACTCCAAAGGAAACATTTTATGACAAAGTCTTGCCGTACTCCTTTTCGATCCAAGATTTTGAATTTTACCATACGACACAAGCTATCAATCAAAACGCAGGAATAGCTGTTTTTGTTAAGTCCTACCTTCAAGTTGATGTTCAACAAGAAATAATAGAAAAAGCAAATTGTTTAAAAGTAGATGTGAATTTTAACAGGAAGAATTATACAATTTTAGCTATTTATAGAACAGGCGAGAGTAAACCTCAAAATTTCATCCAACAGCTTGACCATTATTTACATTAAATGGCTGCCCGCGAAAATTTTGTGCGTTTCAAAATTCGAAAATTTCAAACGAAGATTTCTCCTCTTAGGAAGCCTCAAATGAAATTAAGAATTTCTATTGAAATCAGCTTGTTTCGAACTTCCTTTATCAGCGAAGAAAAAAAAAAGTGGTTGAGCCCCATTCAATACATGTCAACCTAATTCAATACATGTGGTCTCCTCTTAGGAAGCCTCAAATGAAATTAAGAATTTCTATTGAAATCAGCTTGTTTCGAACTTCCTTTATCAGCGAAGAAAAAAAAAAAGTGGTTGAGCCCCATTCAATACATGTCAACCTAATTCAAAACATGTGGTGTAGTGGTTAGCACGGTGGACTTCGGATCTGAAGGTTGGTGGTTCGAGTCCAAGTCAAGACATAAAATTTAGCGTAGTTTGGTGTAGTGGTTAGCACGGTGGACTTCGGATCTGAAGGTTGGTGGTTCGAGTCCAAGTCAAGACATAAAATTTAGCGTAGTGTATTAAGCAGGGAACGACATTTGTGACGAGCATTTATGCTTAACACAATTAAAATTCTTCTGTTCTTTGTCCTTTTCATTACATAAGACGTAGGTATCCCTTCTGTTCTAATTCAATACATGTGAATAAGCGTACCTTCTTCTCAGCTTGGGCAAAGAATCTGAGTGAGGTCTACAGTTCACAGAACCTCTAGTAGTTATAAAGTACCTAGTATTATCTAAGTTCTAAGTCTTTGTATAAAATGCCCAAGTCCGTACCAGGCACCTTCTAATTCAATACATGTGAATAAGCGTACCTTCTTCTCAGCTTGGGCAAAGAATCTGAGTGAGGTCTACAGTTCACAGAACCTCTAGTTATAAAGTACCTAGTATTATCTAAGTTCTAAGTCTTTGTATAAAATGCCCAAGTCCGTACCAGGCACCCCCAGGCCGGATTTTTCTCTAAAAAGGAAATATTGATATCGGGAACAGCTGGTTTATCTTCTTTGTTGTAGCGCTACTGCCTCTCAAACTCTAGGTTGCGGGTTTGATTCCCGCCCGGTGCAGTTTTTACTTTCCTTATCCTATAGGAAGGAAAGTAATGTAATCGGGTCAAATTTTCGATGGTCAGTTTTTAGTGTCAAAACACGTTTTGAGGTCCCTAGCACCTAAATCCAAAGTTTCAGCCATTGGTCCATGTGTGTGTCTGTCCGTCTGTAAACAAAATATCTCGAGAAGGGTAAGAGCTAGAGACTAAATGGATACTTACGAGTAGGTTTTTATATCCCGACTCGGAGTTTCGTCTATTTCATAGACATTTTCAAGGGAAACTGAGTGTAGGTGTTGTTGTTGTTGCTGATAGTGACAGTGGTGGGAGGATTTTAAAAATGGTTTCCACTTCAGCTGTAGGTAACTTGCGTACTATTTCAATTTTAACCTTCTAGATGCATACTAAAATAAAAAAATTGCGTACTGGGTCTTTTTTGTTTATTTTTCAAAAGGTTGAGGATTTTTTTCTTTTTTTTTAAATTAACATGGCACAAAAACATTCCCCTGTTTTCCTAATTTTAATTAAGAAGTCCTTTTTATGTTTCCTAACCCTATACTAAACCCGATAACACACAAAAAGTTGATCATTTGTGAAAGATCTTGTTGTGTACTAGATAACCCTATCATCCCCCAGAATGTTGATCATTTGTGAAAGTTCTTTTTGCGTGCTACCTAACCCTATAATTCCTAGAAAGTTGACCATTTGTGAAAGTTCTTTTCGCGTGCTACCTAAACCTATCATTCCCAGAAAGTTGATAATTTGTGAAAGTTCTTTTCGCGTGCTACCTAACCCTATCATTCAAAGGAAGTTGATCATTTGCGAAAGTTCTTTTTGCCTTCTAGAATTATTTCGTGGGATATAATAAGGGATTTTTTCTGTGGGACCAAATTTTGAGAGGTATTTTTCCCCAGTCTACCTGGTTTTTTCAGTACGCAAGTAGTACATCTTTAGTACGCAAGTAGTACTGTCTACCTGAAAATTTATACGTTATCCAGATGGATATGGCAGCAATGAGTCATCAACCCAAAATGAAAGAACCAATCAGAATGCGAGAAT
>NW_007383830.1:0-4693 GCF_000475195.1 Diaphorina citri | reverse complement strand
AGAAATATAATCTTTTCCTATAATGTTATCTCGATTTCATCCTCATTTAAGGATAAGATATAAGAGCTAATAAGGATATTTTTTTTTTTCTCAGTATTGCATTCTAAAAGGAAACGCGTTCGATTCCCGAAAATATTCCTCACTTTTTATACCGAAAATATTCCCGTAAGGTGGATTTCACATCTAGACTGCAACTTGTAGTATACGGCAGTTTTCATGTTGATAGCTACATATAGTCTTATTCTCTCTCTCTCTCTCTCTCTCTCTCTCTCTCTCTCTCTCTCTCTCTCTCTCTCTCTCTCTCTCTCTCTCTCAATGTAATTTCTTCATAAGTTCAATAAAGTTTGAGTTGAATCAAGTGTGAACAGGCCCATAAGACTATGTAGCCATCAACATGAAAACTGCCGTATACTACAAGTTGCAGTCTAGATGTGAAATCCACCTAAATAGTATACAGAGCAAACAGCTTAATACCAGATATACCAGGCAATACCCAGGTATGCTGTGAGTGTCACCATACCAATATTATGGTACTATAGTCATGCTATGGCAGGCAAATATGTGTAGCTAAGTCTAAATATTCTATTCTATTCTAAATACAAGAATAGATCGCCAAGGTAGAAGGTATACGTTCTCCGTGTAAAATATCGTCTGCTTCCTCCTGAATGGAGAATTAGGGAGCGAGGAATAATATGGATAGCGGCGGGAAATTGATAGGTACTAGCTTAAGGCCCCTTCCTACTTGTCGTTCGGTAAAAAATCGTGTCGTGTGTAGTGTGAACACGCTCATTTAAATTACCTTGCCTACAGGACATTCGGAAAAAAATCGTGTGAAACTCACAAGTGGGAATGGGCCTTTAGTTGTGTTTTTCTTTCGGAAACTGAACAGATTCCGATGGCGGACCATCTTGGATTTCCCATGTAAATTATGGGCGCTATCACTATCACGGTATTTATTACAGAAGCCACGACAACAAAGGTTAACTTGTCGTTCGGAAAAAAATCGTGTCGTGTGTAGTGGGAACACGCTCATTTAAATTCCTTGCCTACAGGACATTCGGAAAAAAAATCGTGTGAAACTCACAAGTGGGAATGGGCCTTTAGTTGTGTTTTTCTTTCAGAAACTGAACCGATTCGGATGGCGGACCGTCTTGGATATCCCATGGTTTAGTACAGGCGCTATTACTATCACGGTAATTATTACAGAAGCCACGACAACAAAGGAGAAAGCTCCTTTTTGCTTTCCTTATCCTATAGGAAGGAAAGTAATGTAATCGGGTCAAATTTTCGATGGTCAGTTTTTAGTGTCAAAACACGTTTAGAGGTCCCTAGAGCCTAAATCCAAAGTTTCAGCCATTGGTCCGTGTGTGTGTCTGTCTGTCTATGTGTCTGTGTGTCTGTCTGTCTGTTAAATGCTAGAATTAAATCAACCTCTTTCTTCTTCTTCTTCTTCTTCTTCTTCTTCTTCTTCTTCTTCTTCTTCTTCTTCTTCTTCTTCAGTGTGTTTCTCATATCTTTTTGCGTGTTAGGTAGGTAGGTAGGTACTACTTATTATTACTATTATTTTCTCTTCTCCATTGCTCGAAATTTCTGAAACCAAATCGTGACCAAGGTTTGGTATCATGAAATTCCACGTTCATGTTCTGTGGTCCCGCCTCTCACTAAACTCAGGTCCCAGGTATACTTGAAAGTATACGCATACTTACTTACCTACTATAAAGTATATATCTGCTCTAGCGGTATATTCATATCTTCCAACATCTAACATTCAGCCAAACGAACTTCTAGTCCCCAGTTGAATTTAGTGTCAAAACACGTTTTGAGGTCCCTAGAGCCTAAATCCAAAGTTTCAGCCATTGGTCCGTGTGTGTGTCTGTCTGTCTGTTAAATGCTAGAATTAAATCAACCTCTTTCTTCTTCTTCTTCTTCTTCTTCTTCTTCTTCTTCTTCTCCTTCTTCTTCTTTACCTTTTCCCACTCAAGTGGGGTCGGCATTTTTAGTCAACAATTTCCAGGAACCTCGGTTGTGTCAATCTCTTTGAAATCATACTTATAATAAGTCAATTTTCTGTTCCTCTTCTGCAATCAAGTTGTTGTGTTCTTTGCAGTGTCTTTCTCATATCTTTTTGCGTGTTAGGTAGGTAGGTACTACTTATTATTACTATTTTTTTTTTCTCCATTGCTCGAAATTTCTGAAACCAAATCGTGACCAAGGTTTGGTTTTGGTATCATGAAATTCCACGTTCATGTTCTGTGGTCCCGCCTCTCACTGAACTCAGGTCCCAGGTACTTGAAAGTATACGCTTACTTACTTACCTACTATAAAGTATATCTAGCGGTATATTCCTATCTTCCAACATCTACATTCAGCCAAACGAACTTCTAGTCCCCAGTTAGATCTAATTTTATCAAAAGAAAGGGCTTAAAGAATGCTATCAAACCAGTAGTATTCCAAAATTGTAGTCATAAAAACAACAATCTGGTGTGAACATCACACGACTTTCCTTATCCTATTGAATGATGCTTATTTGAGTGTTCTTTTACCCTAACTTTTACAATATCTCTAACCGTTTTGTCGCTATAGCTGAAAACCGCCAAAAAAACGGTCGAAATCTGTCCAAAATACCGCCAAGCGCAGCAACCATCTCAACCAAACGTTTTGTATTGCATCTTTGTCACAGTTGTGAACTACATACCAAATTTCAAACAAACCTCTTCAGAAAAATCGTCCTCTGAGGAATAAGACCCTCGGTTCTATAGAGCAAGACTTGTGCAATGACCATAGATTCTCGGCGCGTTTTTCGTTACTCTCTTTTTGGTTTGGAAATTTGTTCCGCTTCTGAAAAATTCTTTTCACGACCAGCAGCCAGCAGCACACTGGACTGTGGAGACATTGGGAATATAGAAGACCGGGCCCCCCCCTACACTGGACCACACGACATAAGGCAACTTGAAAGGGGTGCTTGTGGTGATTTTCGCGTGACCGGAAAATGTACCCTTGAAAAAACGGCCCCGGCTATATAATCTAATAACTCTTAGATTATATCCGGGATTTTCAATAAATAAATAAATAACAGTTTAATTGAGATATCACGTGATAAACCAACAGACAAAGGAACTAAAGGTAGCAACACACTACTATCACGTCACGTCACGTCACGTGAGCTCACGGGGAGTCAGAAAGATGTAGTTCAAAGTTTTCCCACAATATTGTGGGTAATTTTGTTCAGGACTGGTACACTGCTAACACCTCACGTGACGTGATAGTGTGTTTCAACCTTAAGACGATATCTATAATTCTAGGGACTGATTAGTCCTGTGTACCTCCGGTCCTATACTCTGGGACACGTCTGTCCTATGTGACCAGACCGAGTTCACACACATCACAAAATAATATCATGCTATACGTAGTATGACACGTCTGTCCTATGTGACCAGACCGAGTTCACACACATCACAAAATAATATCATGCTATACGTAGTATGTCCTCTGTATAGTATGTACTCTGTAGTATGCTATAGTATGTACTCTGTAGTATGCTATCTACACACCTGACAACACTGATCTTGATGGCTTCTTTACTGAGATTCATCAAGTATTTTTACCAGGACATGGAAGTTATACGGTGAATTTCATGCAAGGATCTCTCGGGCTTTTAAAGTTTTAAACCCCCGATCCTTCCAACACGAAGAGCAAAGTTGGTACTAGATAGACATATGCTATAGTATGTACTCTGTAGTATGCTATCTACACACCTGACAACACTGATCTTGATGGCTTCTTTACTGAGATTCATCAAGTATCTTACCACTGGTCTTGGAAGTTATACAGTGACTTTCATGGAAGGATCTCTCGGACTTTTAAAGTTTTAAACCGCCGACCCTTCCAACACGAAGAGCAAAGTTGGTACTAGATAGACTACATACCTACTCTGTATAGTATGCTATAGTATGTACTCTGTAGTATGCTATCTACACACCTGACAACACTGATCTTGATGGCTTCTTTACTGAGATTCGTCAAGTATTTTTACCAGGACATGGAAGTTATACAGTGAATTTCATGGAAGGATCTCTCGGGCTTTTAGAGTTTTAAACCCCCGATCCTTCCAACACGAAGAGCAAAGTTGGTACTAGATAGACTACATACCTATAAGTTTAAGCAGACAGGTAGCAAGGTCATGTCACATGATTTTCTGACATGACATGATTCATGACGTCTAGAAAGATGACTTCTGTAGTTATGTCACTTCTGTCTGACGCAGAGACAAACCAATTTCTAACATTTTGGTCACACATCATAAACTTCAAGAGCTGAAAGACGCATTAAAAGATTTCACAGTGTCTACCTGTCGCATAAGCAATTTCTCACAAATTCTGTAAAATTCATAGTTTTTTCTTTGTCTTCTTTTTTTTAGGGCTTTATTTTAAGTGGCACGGTTCTCATTTACGTGAGGAGCTCTTCTACTCAATCGCCAAGTTTCTATTTGTTTTGCTCATTTCACACAGAAGGTAGATTCTGTGAAATTCCATAATTTTCTACCTCTGATTTTTACCGTTTTGTCAAGCTTCTAGTCTGAATTCCAACTCTGGTTCTGGTAGTAATGAAGAGATAATGCTCGATTTTCACGCATCTCTCTGTAAGGCTTTGCTTGTCTGTGTTTATAGACATGTCAAAACAGTAAACAGAAAGA
>NW_007383829.1:3264-4694 GCF_000475195.1 Diaphorina citri | reverse complement strand
GCATTGAGCTGAGGGGGGCAGGCCCCTAAATACGGCCCTAATGCTTACCTACCTAAAAAACAGACAAACTAAATGCAGAACCCTCTAGTTTAGAGATAGATAGTAGATAAATCTAGACTAAGATTATTATTAAATATGTTTATATTAGACATCCTAGGTTATAAAGTTATGAAATAAGTAACTACAAAACTTATTACCTCGGATAAGATCAAAACCGGAACATGTATCCATTGTATCATATAAAGGTAATAAGTTTTGTAGTTACCTATTTCATAACTAGACTAAGATTGTTATGAAACACACTCGCAAAATTCTCATCTATTGGATTGAATGAAAAACGAATACTATACTTTTCTTTTTACTTCGTATTACTACAGTATATAGCGAAGCTATACTAGTAATGAAAGTATTGTTGGGTATTCGGATAGTTAAAAAGGACCTTCACAATGTTACCGAGTCTTCAATCAAGTACCTACCTACTCACAAATTTCTTGTTTCACCTGAATACATCGTAGACTAACAATAAAATTTCGCAACTAGTTAACAAATTTGTTCTCTAAAAAAAAAAAAAAAAATGGAAAAGAAGTTTTCCCAAATGGGTTTTAGCGAGAACAAGACGATTAAATTGAACTCTACTGGATTAGAGATGCATTTAACAACTACTAGTACTTACTGGTCTCGCAGTACCAATAGTCGTACCTACAGGGTGTTTAATAAAAAAGTTGCCACCCCTTAAAACTCGAGAACCGTTTGAAATACGGAAAAAATAAAATTTAATCAGGCCATAACTCCGGTCCTGGTTGTCGGATTGAGCTCAAACTTGTACCAAAGTACTACGTTCTTCAAGACCTTTCATATGATGTATCACAAGTAGGGGGTTCCCATTTAAGATTTTAAAGTTGAACCCCTTGGAGCCCCCCCTGATAGTGCCGAAAAATTGAGATCCCCTAAAGATAGGTTCCCCTTGAAAATAAAGAAATACGTGTTTTCGGATTTTTCCGAATTCCAAACCGTTCTCGAGTTCTCAGGGGTGGCAACTTTTTTATGAAACACCCTGTATATGTATACTCACCGTCAAAACTATCGTCCTATCTACAGCTGAGTAGGGAAAAACTTGATTGGTGGGGAGGTTTAGGCTAAAAAGTCTAAAAACAGTTGAGCGTAGAGCATAGCGCATATTAGTAGAGCATGTAAATAGATGGAAGCGACAAATTCAAACCGCATTGAGCTGAGGTATAAACACTACACTCTCCGTCTACTGGAAGTAACTCCTTTGCAAACAATGTCCATATTTCAATCTTCTTACACTGGTAATGTCGCCCACTGGTCGCTTCTCGATTAAAGTAGCTACCTACTCAACTGTCCTCACGAGGCTGAGTGCACCCCGAACTAAAAAGAAAAAAAAAAAAAAAAAAAAAACGACACCGCCG
>NW_007383829.1:0-2797 GCF_000475195.1 Diaphorina citri | reverse complement strand
AATCGCGAAATCCGCGAATATAATCGCGAAATCCGCGAACATAATCGCCAAATCCGCGAGCATAATCGCGAAATCACATAGGTACGATATGTATATAGGTACGATAGGTGATAGGTAACATACCTATTATTAAAAACAGATAAGCAAAATACAGTCGAACCTGGATAAACGAGAATTCAAGGGACCAGCTCATTTTTTCGTTTAAGGCTGTTTAATACAACATTTTCTCGTTTATAAAGGTTTAGCAAAGAAGTGGAAGAGCAAACTGATGAAAGCATGACACATTTAAACAAGTTAAGAACAAATTCTGATTTATAGAGGTAGGTACCTAATTTTAAAGTTAAAAAACGCGTCCCGAATTTTTTCTGGGACAGAAACGGAAATTCGGGACAAAACGCCCCAAAATGAAAAACTGAACGGGACGCCGGGACACCCCCTGAAATTCGGGACTGTCCCGGCCAATTCGGGACGTTTGGCAAGCCTATGTATCACAAGATTCACAAGTACGGGGTTCCCATTTAAGATTTTAAAGTTGAACCCCTTGGAGCCCCCCCTGATAGTGCCGAAAAATTGAGATCCCCTAAAAATAGGTTCCCCTTGAAAATAAAGAAATGCGTGTTTTCGGATTTTTCCGAATTCCAAACCGTTCTCGAGTTCTCAGGGGTGGCAACTTTTTTTATTAAACACCCTGTATATGTATACTCACCGACAAAATTATCGTCCTATCTACAGCTGAGTAGGGAAAAACTTGATTGGTGGGGAGGTTTAGGCTAAAAAGTCTAAAAACAGTTGAGCGTAGAGCATAAATAGATGGAAGCGATGAATTCAAACCGCATTGAGCTGAGGTATATACACTACACTCTCCGTCTACTGGAAGTAACCCCTTTACAATCAATGTCCATATTTCAATCTTCTTACACTGGTAATGTCGCCCACTGGTCGCTTCTCGATTATTCCTGAATGAAAGTCTGCATAGGGTCGATATTTAGAGAGCTTCGGATACTTGTGTTTCTGATTCTGTCTTTTCTTGTTTTGCCTTCTGCCACCCGATAGTAAAAGAGCAAAAATCAAGCCCGAGGGGAGCCCATCCTAAAAGCTTCGCGGGCCACAAAAACAACGAGATGGAGCAGAGTTGGGACAAAGTTTAACAAAAGTTACGGGGTGGCTCCTGTACGTGTATACAGGGAGGTACCACGTTACAATGGTCTGGCGGTCTGTTAGATGGAAATCACTGTACTATAACATCCGAGGTGCGATTATTGCTAGTTGAAACCTATTCGTATAACAGGTATAACACCTACTGAAATTCAAAACAATGCTATAGGTCAAAGGTCTGCAATTGGTGAACCGCGGTCCGGTTCCGCGAAGCGGACAATTGAGTCAGCAGAAAAAAAAGAAAGATTTTTCGCTTTTCTGGACGGACACTCCAAATTTTCGGAGTCTGGCCTTACAGTAAAATATAGAATCATCAAATAGATGAGTACAGGAGAAAAATGAAGCTACGGCCCTGTAATACATACGTACGTATTATAATTTCGACAGTTATGAGAGTAGACCCCCCCAAAACCATACCTAAAACCCCCGAAATATCAGTTTTTATTAACATCAGGACAACGGTTAGCGGTGTTCTACCGTATTTTTCGACATTTCGACCGCTATTTTACTGATGATTAAAGACTTAGTTAAGTACATAATTATGTACCTACCTATCAAAAATGATATGGTAGTAGATGTTGACATCTACTGACAAAAAAAAATAATTTCGAATTATTTCGACATCCTATGCACGTAAAAACAGGCTGTAATGATTTTTTCTCTTATTTCTCATTTCGACATGACCTGAAGATTAAACCCCGCACACATACGGTGAATGGAAAAATAAAATTTGTAAATTATATGATTTTTTTTGGCACGGCGACCAACAACAAAAAACTTTCTTCTTCTTTCTTCGCCTATTCTTCTTCTTCTCTTTTTCGCCTATTAGCCTCTCTAATGTATTTCAGTGTATTATATCCGTCCAAACACATACATATATTATTATTATTATCGAAGATAGCATAGCCAGAGTGCATAGAGATTTGAAAATTTGACATCAAGCGGCGTTGTTCTCAGGGTTGTAAATTAAGCAATTCTTTTGAAAACTCGGGCGTAAGATATTTTTTTTTTCTCTTTCGCGAAAATATTGTCACGGGGAAAAAATATAGCCCGACTTACGAGAAAACGGCCGAAATTTCGACCCCCGTACGAGAGTAGCTTTTGACTCATTGGATTTTTTGTGCTGTGTGGAAAAAGTGTTTCATTGTTGCTTATTGTTAGACCTGAGATTTGTCTCGAGTGGCTTAGTTCAGACATACATCTTTTTGTGGTCGGATTAAAAGGCACTTTAATAACTTTCAATAGCGCAATTGAATTTAATCAGATTGTCAATAATGAAAACTCGGGCGTAAGATTTTTTTTTTCTCTTTCGCGAAAATATTGTCACGGGGAAAAAATATAGCCCGACTTACGGGAAAACGGCCGAAATTTCGACCCCCGTACGAGAGTAGCTTTTGACTCATTGGATTTTTTGTGCTGTGTGGAAAAAGTGTTTCATTGTTGCTTATTGTTAGACCTGAGATTTGTCTCGAGTGGCTTAGTAGAGACACGAATCTTTTGTGAACGGATTAAATGGCACTTTAATGACTTTCAATAGCGAAATTGACTTTAATTTTTAATCAGGTTGTCAATAACTTAAATTAGCGGGCCTGCAGTGTTTTCATCATCTGAGGATGTTTTGAGAAGAAATTCGCCCTTTTCC
>NW_007383828.1:0-4360 GCF_000475195.1 Diaphorina citri | reverse complement strand
TTTGTTCTGGATTTTCTTCAGAAATTTTCTCGTGGCCATGTCCAGAAGTTCGACGTCAGAATCTGAGTCCGAACATTTCAGCTCGTCCACACGGGTTTCTTTTGGATCCTAAAACAGGATGAAGTTATAGGAATGTCAAAAAAACGATGATGAAACACTTATCTTTTGCTAATAATAATAACTGACAATATTCCCAAGGATTCTAGTTAGGCACTGGATACTGGTGATAATAACCACCTGTCGAAATAGAAACCATGCTTAGTGTGTCTTAACTTCACTGTTCTGTAAGAAACTGGTCGTTCATATGTCACAAACCCCAAAAGTGCTATCTCAACTCTCAACATGATTGTGAGTTGTGAGCCTCCTACTTTGACACAAATATATTTTGTATGAACGCCTTGAAACTCTTTGAGTATGCAATGTGCAATGTATAAAACGTACGATGCATTGCTTTCAGGTTACTTTGCACATCCACTAATCCCCTGTTTCATTTTTCGTAGACGTGTTAATTAAATGATGGTTAGTTACTCTTCCCTTACCGCATGATACCCCTTATGGCTTCCTTAGACAGGTATTTATAATTTTACACACAGCACTTATAGGTAATAATTATCGGTATTCAGTAAGAGAGAGAGTCCTAGAGAGAGAGAGAGAGAGAGAGAGAGAGAGAGAGAGAGAGAGAGAGAGAGAGAGAGGGAGAGAGAGGAGATCGAATCAAGTTGAATTGAAAATAACTAAAAACTAAGAAAAATAGGTCGACCCCACGTTAGCTAAGGGAACAAAAGAAATCACTCTATCTGCTTTGAAAATATTCAAAGTCACAAGTCAAATTCCACTGAGCTTTGAGCTTTCTCTAGCCCATTCACTATACTGTATGGCGCACTCTACAGCTCTGCACTTTGTTCATCACAATATAACACACTTAATTTCAATAACAAAAGCCGTTTTTTAATTCGGTTTAATGTAATAGCATTTATCACGCTCTTAGTGTTATTGGCTTGTTAAATAAGCATTGATTCAAATGTGTTTTAACTGGCCGACAATTTTAACAGTCTGATAGAAGCAATTTAAACCGAGCCCAAGTAGGTATTTTTGCCACAAGTAGGTAGTAGGTATTTTGCACCCAAATTTAATAATCAAAAGTTCTTCCATACTTGACCCAAAAGAACGTCGATATTCTCAATCTGACGCCTCATGTCCTCGTCCAGATGAAACACAGACGGTATCACTCGTTCATCATCCTCAACAGATGCTCCGTCAGACCTCTCCGTTTGATTTCCGCTGGACGCGCCGTTTGGTCTGTTTAGAAGGGCTCTGAGGAATCGGTCGGTTTCGGAAGAGAGGTCCGAGGCCGAATCAGTTTCGGCCGTGCTCGGTTGAACTCGGGATCGGTGCTTTGAACTTTTACCCTGGAGAATGCAAAGAATTGCAATTGGAAAAGTTGAGGAGAATTTGGTCTTCGAAAATCGGAAAAATCGAACTTAAGACAGAGTTTAGGGGAGAAAATTCTACTTTTTATAGTAATGCGACAATCTAACTCTAAATCATGTAATATTTCTACTAGGTAAACTATTGTAACTTTGAAAAATACTCGTATTATGGGTATTGGGTAATATTTTGTATTGGGTAATATTTTGTGCGAATCTCACAAAGGGAAAAAGTAGAATGTTATTGTAACTTCGCCCCTGTAGGAGGAATTGTATGGAGTTTTGTGTTTCATGTTTTCATCAATCAACAATTTTGACTGCTGGGATAAAGTTTTTTTTTAATCATTGATATTTGCCAGGCAAAAATAGATATTGAAATGAATAAAAAATGCTAATCAGATGTCTAACCAACCTGAAATGTTGAATCAATATAGGCGTTATTTTCATATTAGAATAAGAAGAAAAGGAAGGAGAAGAAGGAAATGAATACGAAGTAGAAGAAGAAGAAGAAGAAGAGGAGGAAAAAAAAGACGAGCACGAAGAAGGGGAAAAAGAAGAAGAAGAGCAAGAAGAAAAAGAACAGACATAGAGAATAAACGAGAGTGAAGAATGGGTATGGGATGAGTAAACAAAGAGAATGGGAGAGAGAGAGAGAGAGAGAGAGAGAGAGAGAGAGAGAGAGAGAGAGAGAGAGAGAGAGAGAGAGAGAGAGAGAGAGAGAGAAAGGCGGAGTAGAAAACGTGTGGGATGTTGTTGATAAACAAAGGAGAATAAATCAAATTTAAATTTACTGAAGATACTGTGAGGTTGGGAGTCTACACTTGTAAAGGTTCCAGTTATTGTAGAGTGTAGCTGTAGACAAGACATACGAGTAAAGCGTTCTACTGAGAGTAGGTGTGTACAGCAAGGAAGGACGTATCCTACAATTCTGATTTTTTTTTTTTCAAGAGCTTTTTTTAGAGAGAACTGTAATTGGAAAGTATAGCAAAAGGACGTATCCTACACTTCTCAAGTATTTTTACGACCCTGTGTTTGAAACTCAGGGTGGTAGTCATCGGAGAAAGTTACCTTCCACTTGGAAAATCTTCGGCGTGTCTGGAAGAGTCTGGGTTGTCCCTCAAGAGACCATGAGGATGGGTCGGTTTGGTTTTCATCTGTCTGTTTGGATGTCGGTGCTCCAATGAGATCTAGTGACCTTGAAACGGAGTCCGTGTCTTTGTAGAAATCTGAAGAAAGAAATTATTTTGTTAAAAAGTTATAAGTGGTTCTGAAATTTAACTAAAATTGCTGTGCTTAGATGACAAGATTTCTTTTTTCAGAGGTTTGTTCAGGGGAACTGTAACTGCTAGGGTCTTATCATCTCGAAAGCGAAGAGAGAAGGAAGACAGGATAGGAGAAAGCCAGCCGTTCCGAGAACAAACCTCATCTGTTTAGGATAAATTTCGCCACGGGCGAGAACCAAACCCTCGACTTTGCTCTTAGAATTCAGGCATCCTACCCTCCAAGGTAACTAGACTGGCCTACACACGATAAAGCTTTTCACTACTGCAGTCTTGATCGTTTGTAGTCACCTTATTAGAATCCTTTGAACAAATTTGATGCTAATTCCACTTCAAAGGATTCTTACTCTCTCCTCTTTTTTAATCACAGCTTTTCTGGTTATTATTCTTAATACCTACTTAGTTTCCTCTATGCAATTTAAGCTGTCTGGTTGTAATAATAGCAGACAATAATCTGGAGCAGCATTCAGGATGCTGACGCAGGAAATGCAGCACAAGTGTGTTTCATGCTGCATATGTGTTTTATGTATAATAGCAGACAATAATCTGGAGCAGCATTCAGCATGCTGACGCAGGAAATGCAGCACAAGTGTGTTTCATGCTGCATATGTGTTTTATGCTGCATATTCATTTCATGCTGTTCAATTTCTATGTGAACCCTTTGACCGAGAACTAAAATTTTATTTGTCCATACATAGAATGGAGTACGGACATTTCTACGTACTTTTTCCCATATATGTAGAAGTTCCTAGAAATTCGCCAGCCTATATTTAGCTTGGAAGGTAGCATAATTGCCTCTCAAGTTTATGCACTGGGTCGCAGGTTCGATTCCCGCCCAGGGTAAAATTTACTCTGTTCGACCGCCTTCTCTCTTCGATTTCGGGACGATATAAGATATCTATTGTTACAGTTCCCTGTAACAAAAAGCCCTAATATTGATGGTTCTCATTGGTAAACTTTTGGTTTATTCAACAATTCACATGATTTTTTATGACATTTTGATATAATAATTAAGTACCAACCTATAAACTAAGATTAATAATTTACAATATACCTAACATCAAAATGTCATTACTGGGGTAATGCTAAAGGTCTCTCTATCTCCATCTTCCTCCCTTCCTTTCTCTCCCTCTTAGTTTTCCCATTTCCATTTAATCGTACAGGAAATCGGGTCAAACGAATATACCTCATCTGTTTCCACCACATACGCTCGCTTTCAGTCTTGCTACTAATGCTGATTTACGTAATTGTAGAGAGCAGAGCGAAAAAATAGAACACAGCAATTTTTTCAAAAGGTCGAATAAAGGGAACGGTAACTGGCAATGTCTAGACCAGGGTTGTACAACCTTAGGGCACCCGAGGGCCGCAAGAGACCAAGGTAGAGAGTTGGCGGGCCGCAAAAACTCAACTCACGGGGGGGGGGGGGGCCCGGGGCAATGTAATTATAATATAATTTTATTTTTTTATCAAAAACTACCACATCATGACATTAGGGCGACATTAGTGCGATTTCTGTGGACACTCTGCAGCTGACACAAGTGCGTGAATATCGACATTCACGTCTTCGGTACACATTTAAATTTGAAAATTTTCATGCATTAATTATTTTATTTAGTATATTTACTGTTATTTCTCATTTTCGTTCATTTTTTT
>NW_007383827.1:0-4701 GCF_000475195.1 Diaphorina citri | reverse complement strand
CCGTTACCAAATAAGCAAGTGAATAGTTGATCCCATGTGATTTTTCACGCCGAATCGAATGGTGCTACTTTTAGCACTTTCTGACTTAGAGGGTTCGATACTCAAATGTAATAGAAAGTCGTGTGATGTTCACACCAGATTTTTTTTTTAATCCCATTTTGTGTCCAATTTTGGTAAAAATTTCACCACATTCCTCCACCTACAAGAAGTACATAGATTTTCTTGACAATTTGTATCCATATTTGGAATCGTTTGTGACGTTAAACCTGTCAAATCTCTATTAACCAATGTGACTGTGAATTGGGGAAAAAATCCTCAATGATAAACAAGTTTTTGTATGTAAATATGTTCAGTAATAATTAGATAATACTAAAACATATAGTCAACTCTCACATTAACAATCACAATAACATTGTGTATATGTAAAAGGCATTACACTGAAGAACAAGTGTCAACTTCACACATCAGAGTGCCTAGCTAAGTAAAACGAGTTCTGTCTAACGGAAAATAAGACATCACACTACCTATATATCTATAATGAATGTCTCGGTTAGAAAATTAAATTATCTATTTCTTGTCAAATTTGCATAACTCTCATTCCACTTATAATGACTATATTGAAGCTAATATCGATATTTTGATGTAGAGACTATTCCTACCTCCCTGTCATTAATTAATCAAGGTAAGAAGATATTAAGTACCTGTGTATATCCTTATATTGAAAGCGCCGTGCTTTGAGTAAGGGCAAGATCACTGGATCTTTAAGATTCCCAAGAGTTCTTATCTGTATTACCAACAAGACATCATACAAGTGAGAACAAGTGTCAACTTCACACATCAGAGTACCTAACTAAGTAAAACGAGTTCTGTCTAACGGAAAATAAGACATCACACTACCTATACCTATCTATAATTAATGTCTCGGCTAGAAAATTAAATTATCTATTTCTTGTCAAATTTGCATAACTCTCATTCCACTTATATTGACTATATTGAAGCTAATATCGATATTTTGATGTAGAGACTATTCCTACCTCCCTGTCATTAATTAATCAAGGTAAGAAGATATTAAGTACCTGTGTATATCCTTATATTGAACGCGCCGTGCTTTGAGTAAGGGCAGATCGCTGGATCTTTAAAGATTCCCAAGAGTTCTTATCTGTATTATCAACAAGACGTCATACAAGTATGTGATGATACGCTTGAACAATTGTAGGATGTTTACGAGTAGGTATAAGTATGAAGAATAAGAAGTAGAAACTTACCATGTGTGCATTCTGATACATCGTATTATCGCACAATTCGAAATAATTATTCATAACATTGAAGGTAAAGTAAAGAATCACCATACAATTATTCAAACAATTATGTTTTATACACGAAGGATGTCATAAGAACATCAAGGATAATGCTGCGAACATCAACATTCCCCAAAAGAAGGTTGAGGACTTTTAGACACCTATGAATGGAACTTTTGAGTTTTATCTCCAAATATAGGTGTAGTAATATCACAAAATAAGTATAGTTATTGTTGATGCTAGGTATACAACTGACTACATTGATGATTATTAACGCTTGTAAGCTTACATCTAATGAGACCTGCTAAGTATACTGACTGCGTTTGTAGGATACTGATTATAGCTTACTATATCTACGTGTTTGTGTGCTGTGAACCCCCATTATAGCTTCATAGTTTTTTACTCTTTTATTAAGTTAGTTGGATAGTTAGATACTTGTGATTATTAACGCTTGTAAGCTTACATCTAATGAGACCTGCTAAGTATACTGACTGCGTTTGTAGGATACTGATTATAGCTTACTATACGTGTTTGTGCTAATGAGACCTGCTAAGTATACTGACTGCGTTTGTAGGATACTGATTATAGCTTACTATATCTACGTGTTTGTGTGCTGTGAACCCCCATTATAGCTTCATAGTTTTTTACTCTTTTATTAAGTTAGTTGGATAGTTAGATACTTGGACAACTAAATCTTGGCTTTGCTTTGATGTACGAGTAATGATATCAAATATGGACCTACAACTTTTTGTCCATTAAAAATACCTAGTTGCCTTTGTAAATATGTATGTTAGGTAGTTTACTAATACACAGGTATATGATTTAAGTTTTCTCCAATACGTAGAAGTGAAAAGCTAGGTTTTGACAATTGACTACTCTTCATCATTATCTACTATCTCCTTTGCCTACGTCACGTCACTCGCTTCCGATAGAACTTGCATGGAAATATTTGAGCCATTAATTTGTACCAAGTTGAAATGGTATTTCTTTAAAATTTAGACGTAATGTCTTAACCAGTTTGTGCAGAAATCTTTCAAGAACAAATTGAATCATGGAAGAATCTCTTCGGGAAAGAACTGAGGAAACTCAACAAACCCTTGATATCGAACAAAATCCTCTGGAAGAAGCACCACTAGATGATCCCAAAGTACGAAAGAAATTCATTCGAAAAGTATACATAATATTAGCCATACAGCTGATTTTCATGGTTGCAATCATCTATCCGTTTGTATTCTGCGAAGAATTCAAGAATTTTGTTACAACAGAACGTTGGCTGCACACGTTCCTCGTTATTTGTTCAACGTTCAATATTGTGACTATCCTCTGTACAATTCCTTATTTTCCAACAAAATTCCCTTACAATTTCATCTTCCTTGAATCATTGGTTGTAAGTATTGGTATTTTAGTGGGCGTTTTTAGTATGCTGTTCAAAGTTAAGACAATATATCTCGGCTTCATAGAAACTCTTGTGCTTGTTATTGTCCTCACCGCCATTGCTTTCTTCAGTCCAGTCGACATCACTCAATACAAGAACATCATAGTCATGTGTGCTATATTGGCATTGGTAGGAGTATTATGCTCAATAGTTTTGCTATACTTGTTCCCTAGAGACTTCACAATTTTCCGTATTGTCATCAGTCTTATATTTATTGTGATCATTTGTGCCTATTTCCTGTACGACACACAACTCATCATGGGAGGAAAGCGCCGTTCCATCGGTCCTAATGATTACGTGATAGCTGTGGTACACCTCCTAATGGATATTGCATTCATGTTCCTTTATATCATTCGGTGTCAAGATGAACCTATGTTTGGATTAATTAAATAAATACAATCGATAAACTTTGATTTCCCAATGTATCAGAAGTGCCAATAATTTAATGACTGGAGGATCTATACATATTCGTGTCAAAGGTACCAGCACATCGCCAGCGTGAGAAATTTTGGAAACTCTCAAAGACTTCATTTAAAACGTGGGTAGGTAGGTTCAAAATATTTTATCATCAGATTAAAACGAAAAATTTACATGAATTTAGAATGAAGTGTAGGGTACCTACATTATATTATTTGACCTCTTTCTCCTTCTAGACGTGGTTCTAGACTCAAAGATCTACTATGCAAACTCTAGGTAGACTTGATTCAGCTTGACTACTACTAACCCAACACTTGCTGAGACTATAAAGGAACTTTTTGAGACTGTAAAGGGTTTATTGTTCTGACTTTTTGGTAGGCTGCTTTAAAAGTTTACATGAAGGTAGGTATATTATGTATAGATGTACCTAGATTACCTATAGTGTCCTTCTGAAAATGTATAGGATCTATTTTCTTGCTAGAGAAAAGGGTTAGTCACTAGTCACTCGATAATAAGTACAGAAATTAGATTGCGTACAAGTAAGTTAACTATAACAGTAGTTCCTCCAACTTGAAACTTTCCTTTTCATCTCTAAATTGTATTTAGATGGATAGTATTTAGAGGGTGCGATAAAAGAATAAAATTGGAACTTCGTTTTCGTGCAGGACTGACACTTTTTACATAACAACGTAACTAATTAACAGCAACACCATATAGTAAAGTTATTGGTATTCTATTCTTCATGGAACTATCATCAATATACTATGGAAATTCCTTTGAGCATGATCACCTTTTGATCTTGCAAAGTTGTAGTGCGATTTCGAGTAGGGTTATGCAAGATGACTCAAGAATTGGTTTATTTAAATCATGATATGGATGTTTACATTTTGTTTTAAGAGTAGATACCTCATCAAAGTTTTGGGTTTTAAGTTCACCTCCACAATGACTTCATTTAATTAATTTTCTTATGTAACATCTTTTAGTTCAGGCTATAAATCATGAGATATTTAATTGTACCTATTAATTTTATAGGTAGGTAGCATTTTAAATCTTATTGCAGTACTTCCACTTTTAAATTATTGATATTTGATTTGAACTTTTTATCATTAACTTGCAAAGTTCAATTTTATTAGAACACCAGCAGTTTATTTCAACATCTTGCTTTTTCCCTATAATATTTATAAGGTACTCTCGGTACTCCTCCCTACGTCTCCTAGGTAATTTTCTTGTTAATATAGGTACCTACTGCTGAGTATGTATAAGTGTTAGATATGTACATACCTATATTCTGGAGAATAAATAACATACCTAGAAGGTATTCGCCTATTTATATACCTAATACCAGGGTTATGACTGTTATGAATAATTGCCTACCTAGCTATGTTATTCTTGATTCCTGTATTCTTACTTTAATTGTTTTTAATAATTGCCTAAAATTAACACTAAATTAATTTCCAATGGAGGACAATATGCCACAGGGTTTCATTCCAGCGAGCCCTCTGTAATGTCTTGAAACTCTTGAAAGTTAAGAATTCAAAACAACAATGATCT
>NW_007383826.1:0-4702 GCF_000475195.1 Diaphorina citri | reverse complement strand
TTAAATCGGATTGTTTGACTTAAATATAAGAAAACTCATTGTAAACTATCCCACCCTTAGCTTTTGAATAAATAAATTGTATCTCATCTAAATCTAGATAATAGAATTCTAGAATTTCCAAGCTTCAGACGACTTTTATTTTGTTTGTACATAGTTTATTTAATCTCCTTCAGACCTCTATGTTCGTTTTACCAAATCTCTCAAACGTTAACGGTGGGTCCTACTTTCATGAAATCTATCACGTCGTTTCCTCAAGAAATGCAAATACACCTCGATAAATTTTATGACTTTATTTGGAGCTGAAGCGACTAGCTCAAGATCGAAATGAATGGAAAAGAACCAAACTGCTGTTACCAACCAGATTGTAACCTAAGAGAGAGACTTAGCTTGAACTCGAACCACAAAACTCCAGATCCAAAGGTCACCTCACTAATCACTAAATTCACTACAGTACCAAGTTTGATGAGTTCTTCAGTTGTTCACTGAACCACTAGTTGGACACCCCTAGACGCACCACTGGTTGACAACATAACCATTCACCAATCATAACTCATATGTCACAAGTGAAATAATATTATGAAGAGGCTTAGACAACGTTGCAATATGTGGCGAGAGAGGACATTAAGAGACTCCGCTGGCTTTATGTTCACCAGATGGGTAAATAGGGAAACCATGTGAATAAATAGACCAGTGTGAGAATTACCTACGTCTAGAATTAGAATTCCATGGACATTATCTACTTACCCTAAAGAAATTAATTTTGTCGAATTAACTTTTAAAAATAACTTTGAGCTGAAGCGACTAGCTCAAGATCGAAATGAATGGAAAAGAACCAAACTGCTGTTACCAACCAGATTGTAACCTAAGAGAGAGACTTGGCTTAGCCTGAACTCGAACCACGAAACTCCAAATTCCAGATTGTAACCTAAGAGAGAGACTTGGCTTAGCCTGAACTCGAACCACGAAACTCCAAATTCAAAGGTCACCTCACTAATCACTAACTTCACTACAGTACCAAGTTTGATGAGTTCTTCAGTTGTTCACTGAACCACTAGTTGGACACCCCTCAGATGCACCACTGGTTGACAACACACTCTGGTTAATATCAGAATGGAAATTGGTGGATGAATCAAAACTCCGATTATTATTTGAATGGAAATTGGTGGATGTGTCAAAACTGGTTAATATGTATCAGAATGGAAATTGGTGGATGTGTCAAAACTCTGGTTAATATCAGAATGGAAATTGGTGGATGAATCAAAACTCCGATTATTATTTGAATGGAAATTGGTGGATGTGTCAAAACTGGTTAATATGTATCAGAATGGAAATTGGTGGATGTGTCAAAACTCTGGTTAATATCAGAATGGAAATTGGTGGATGAATCAAAACTCCGATTATTATTTGAATGGAAATTGGTGGATGTGTCAAAACTGGTTAATATGTATCAGAATGGAAATTGGTGGATGTGTCAAAACTCTGGTTAATATCAGAATGGAAATTGGTGGATGAATCAAAACTCCGATTATTATTTGAATGGAAATTGGTGGATGTGTCAAAACTGGTTAATATGTATCAGAATGGAAATTGGTGGATGTGTCAAAACTCTGGTTAATATCAGAATGGAAATTGGTGGATGAATCAAAACTCCGATTATTATTTGAATGGAAATTGGTGGATGTGTCAAAACTGGTTAATATGTATCAGAATGGAAATTGGTGGATGTGTCAAAACTCTGGTTAATATCAGAATGGAAATTGGTGGATGAATCAAAACTCCGATTATTATTTGAATGGAAATTGGTGGATGTGTCAAAACTGGTTAATATGTATCAGAATGGAAATTGGTGGATGTGTCAAAACTCTGGTTAATATCAGAATGGAAATTGGTGGATGAATCAAAACTCCGATTATTATTTGAATGGAAATTGGTGGATGTGTCAAAACTGGTTAATATGTATCAGAATGGAAATTGGTGGATGTGTCAAAACTCTGGTTAATATCAGAATGGAAATTGGTGGATGAATCAAAACTCCGATTATTATTTGAATGGAAATTGGTGGATGTGTCAAAACTGGTTAATATGTATCAGAATGGAAATTGGTGGATGTGTCAAAACTCTGGTTAATATCAGAATGGAAATTGGTGGATGAATCAAAACTCCGATTATTATTTGAATGGAAATTGGTGGATGTGTCAAAACTGGTTAATATGTATCAGAATGGAAATTGGTGGATGTGTCAAAACTCTGGTTAATATCAGAATGGAAATTGGTGGATGAATCAAAACTCCGATTATTATTTGAATGGAAATTGGTGGATGTGTCAAAACTGGTTAATATGATTATTTGAAAAAATTGGTGGATGTGTCAAAACTCTGGTTATTATTTGAAAAAATTGGTGGATGTGTCAAAACGCCGGTTAATATTTGATTGGAAATTGGTGGATGTGCCAAAATATTTAAAATAATTCTGACCAGCTGATGAGAGAAAACCTGAAAGTCTTAAATCGTTATCAAAATTGGACTTGAGGGTCAAAACGCCGGTTAATGTTTGAATGGATATTGGTGGATGTGTCAAAATATTTGAAATAATTCTGACCAGCTTATGAGAGAAAGTCTGAAATCGTTATCAAAATTGGACTCGAGGGTCAGGGATCCTTTGTGTTGAAGTGCTCTTTGACGTTTAAGCAGGCTTAAAAAACTTTGAACTTTTTTTTTTAGTAAAAGAAACATCCAGCGGGAGTTGAACGTGACACAGATTCCTTGAATAGCTGCCTGTCAAGGTGGGCCTTTGTTTGAGCTGGAAAAAAAGTTGAACTTTTTCAAAAAAATATTCTCTTCAACTTTTCTCCCACAATTGCTGCTGCCTTCACTCTAAAAACACCACTCTATTGTGTGCAATGAAACTTTTCTCTCCGCAATCTAACTTGTGTTTTTTTGAGAGAAGGCTCTTCTTCATCTTCTACTACTTCTTTCTTCTTCTTCTTCTTCTTCTTCTTCTTCTTCTTCTTCTTCTTCTTCCTCCTCCTCCTCCTCCTCCTCTTCTTCTTCTACTTCTTGGCCTTCTTTTCCTTTTTCTTCACCTTCGTCTCGTTAATTCCCAGATCTTGCCACTTTGGCGTTAAGGAGGGTTTCGAGGTTTTCCGTCTTTCCTTTTTTCCATCCTTTTTTGTAGCAGCTGTTATTCTTTCTCGGTTTGCCTCGGGCTGACATTTTAAAGAAAAGTCGCACTTCGTTGTTTGTCCTGGTGAAACAAATTTAAACTTTCTTCATCTCGAGATGAAGGAGGAAGCCAACTAACTGTGAAGAATGCTAACATTGCTAACAGCCGGGGTTACAGTCTTATGTAAAAGTGTTTGTTACCGAGCTTTCTGGGAGGCTGTTCTGGTGTGGTCTACAAAACTCTTTCTTGTCTCTTCTGATTTGACCAAGCTTGACTTCATTGATCCATCAGGACTGATCGGGAACTGGAGTTCACTTTTCTCAGCTCGGCGCTACATAATATTTCTCGGTGTGAAAGAAAGAAGAAAAAAAAGTAGATAAAGAAAAGTAAGTTGAGGAAAGAATTTCTTGAATCTGAATATTTCTAATTTAAAGTAGGATGAAAAAGAGAAGTGGGAAGAAAAATGGCCTGAAATGAATAGAAGCACAGAAGAAGAAGGAGAAGAAGGAGGAGAAGAAGGAGGAGGAGGAGGAGAAGGAGAAGAAGAAGAAGAAGAAGAAAATAGGGAGGAAGAGGAGGGGGTTAGGAGAGAGGGAGAGGAGAAGGAGGGAGAGAGTGAGGAGAAGGACTTAATATGGATAGATGTTCATTTGCTAAAACTAGAACTAATGCACTTAGGGGTTTGTTATCTGTTCATCTTGATATTAATTGACTCCCTCCCCCTCCCTTTTTCCCCCCTTCTTTCCGACTCCTCTCTTTCTTTCCTTCCACCCCTATGTTTCCTCTCTCTTCCTCTCCTCTCTCATCCCTGTTCTCTTGCCCTCTCTTTATATCTTCCTTCCCTCATCTCTTCTCTTCTCTCTACTTTCTCTCTATTCTTTCCCATCCTCTTACCTTCTTCTTTTTCTCCTCCTCCGAAGTTTTCTCATCTTCATCTACATCGTATACGTCAATTTAATTTCCAAGTCCCTCCCCGCTGCAGTCTTCTTCACTTAATCAAATCATTTTTCGTTAAACATCATAATTCTTATTAAATTTTCAAATTCATATCCCGAGATTTTGCTCGGGAGATAGAGAACGCTCAGACCTGGATGTAGTTTTTCGTTAAACGATATACAGGGTGGACGTCAAGTCGGATAAGAGACATCCATGCTAGGGCCAGATCAAGACTCGCTAAACGTTACTACAGGGTGTCACGGATATCGGGCCATATTCACTTGTGATTTATTCCTTTTCCACATCAGGTCACTCGGAAAACGGATCGCTTTTCTTAGCGTCATTTTTCACAATCGCTCACTTCTGCCTTGGAACACCAGTTCACTTTTCTCAGCTCGGCGCTACATAATATTTCTCGATGTGAAGGAAAGAAGAAGAAGAAGAAGAAAAAAAGAAGATAAAAGTAAGTTGAGGAAAGAATTTCTTGAATCTGAATAATTCTAAAGTAGAATGAAAAAAGAGAAGTGGGAAGAAAAATGGCCTGAAATGAGTAGAAGCACAGAAGAAGAAGAAGAAGAAGAAGAAGAAGAAGAAGAAGAAGAAA
>NW_007383825.1:3047-4703 GCF_000475195.1 Diaphorina citri | reverse complement strand
AAGAAAATGAGAGAAAGGGAAGAAGGAGAAACGTAGGAAGGGGAAAAGGAAAGAGATAAAGGAAAAGGGAGAGAAAAGTATGGCTATGAAAGAAAGGAAAAAGAGAATGAGAAAGGACAAAAAGGGGAATTAAAAAAGAAGGATGTAAGAGGGAAGGAGAAAAGGGGAAGAAATAAGGAGGGGAATTATAAAATAGGGATGTTAGAGGGAATTAGAGGAGGGATGAGAGAGGTAGGGGAAAGATGAGAAAACGTAGAGGGAAAAATACTGCTGAACAGGTTTCCAATTAAAAGTTTATGTTTCGAAAAGAAAAAGGTTCAGACAACCAATTGTCCTGAGTGTTGGGTGGATACTTAGATAGGTATAAGGAGGAGGAGGAGGAGGAGGTGGAGGAGGAGGAGAAGAAGAAGAAAAAGAAAAGAAGAAGAATAAGGAGAGCAAGAGGAGAGGAAAAAGAAGAACAAGGAGACGAAGAAGAATTAGAGAGAGAGAGCGGAAGAAGATAGAAGAGAATAAGGGGAAGAATAAGGAAGAAGAAACAAGCGAAGAGGAAGAAGAAAAAGAAAGGAGTGTGGGAGAGAATAGAGCTGATAACATCGAGGGTAAAAAATAATTAGAAGGTACCTACATGAGAACTTGAATAAGATAAAGGGGAATGATGAAAAAGGTATAAAATTATACTTACCCACAAAGGAAACCCTAAACTTTTTCAACAAGGTGTCTTCAAAGCTCTAACAAGATTTCTTACCACCCTTTCGGAATGATGGTAAAAAGTGATAACTCTTCTTCTTCTTCTTCTTCATCACCTTTTCCCGTGTTCAGACGGGGTCTGCGTTTTTCCTCAGCCTCTCAATCAGTCCTGAGGTTTGAAATTTTAGATTTTGTATGAACGCCGTCTAATCATTATAAGTATGCAATGTGCACAACTTTAATTATTAGTGGAAATATCGTCCGTACGTGTACCTACGTAGGTACCTAGTTAAAAAAAAAAAAAAAAAATCTCCTATACCTAGTTCATCCCAACGCTGTGTCCACACATGGTCGACGCCGTCAATCGATGGTTGATCGACGAGGTGAATCTATGTTGTCGAGGCAGTGTACGATTTCAGGCGACGTCGAGTATGTATGGAAACAGCTTTAGTGACAAAAGCTGTGTCCACACCAGTAACTCCCTTTTAAGCCAAAACAGAAAGAATATTGTCAAGAAATCACTTCTCCCCCCTGCCACCCAAACACAAAAAAGCACACCCCCGACCACCCAAGCACACCCATTTGAAAATGAATAAAAACGCAAAGTTTTATTTCTTCTCAACCTGGAGAGCTAATCTAAGCCTCGTAAAACTCTCATCTTGAAGGTCGTAAAAACAGATATAGTCCTATTTTTTTCTGTTTTTCTCCCTCCCTCTCTCTCTCTCTCTCTCTTTGTCCTTCATTCTTTGGTCGAGAGAAACCCACTTAAGCCGACGACCGAGGAGACATGCAGTTAATAAAAGTGAGAGAGAAGGAGGGGGAGAGAGAAGAAGTGAGAGAGAAGGACGCAGAAAGTGAGAGAGAGGGAGGGGAGGGGGAGGGGAGGGAGAAGGAAGAGGGAGGAAGTAATAAAAAATTCCATACCTCGGCTGGGATTGAACCCACGCCCTCCTGTTTACCAGGCGA
>NW_007383825.1:0-2810 GCF_000475195.1 Diaphorina citri | reverse complement strand
TTTTCCCGCTTTTATTAAATTTTTGGGGGAAATAGGTCAATTTTTTTTTTTTTTTTTTTTTTTTTTTTTTTTTTTTTAAAGGAAAAGAAATCTCAGAATCATGGTTCTTCTAGAAATCTAGAATAAAATGCATTTAGGAAGGTAACATACTTATTTACTTATCTAGTTGAAACTTGAAATTGAACCTAAATTTGATAAGAATAGTGTGCCCATTTTGTGGTCGTTTTATGCAATTTGTCTGTATTCATGTATACCTACGTACGATAGAGGGAACTGGGTGTTAAATTCTAAGAGAGAAGAAAGACATGATTGGAGAGAGCCAGCCGTTCCAGTTCTAAAATATCTTTGTATTTTTCTCTCTTCTAAATTAAGACATTCAATTTAGTCCCATCCAATTTATCCCCCACAGTGAAAACAAGGCTACAAATCAAATAAAAACAAACAAGAGACGAGGAATCGAATTACCTCCAACCTTAGGTATCACGAAATTGGAGGGGAAAAAATAATTACCTACTTACAAAAAAAAAGACATTCAATTTAGTCCCATCCAATTTATCCCCCACAGTGAAAACAAGGCTACAAATCAAATAAAAACAAACAAGAGACGAGATATCAAATTATCTCCAACCTTAGGTATCATGAAATTGGAGGGGCTGTCTTTTCCCCGAGGATGAAAAGCAGAAGTAGGTGCCTAAAACGTCGCGTCGCTAAGTAGGTTCGGACTTTCAGAGGTTTTTGCTTTAACCTGGAAACAGATAGGTATACCTAGCTAAAACTTTGGTACCCTACACATGGTTGGCAGAAGAAAATGTTCTCCTACAAGATGTATTTCCAGCACAAGAAGGAGAAAAGGAATACGAAAACGGAGAGGAAGAAGGAAGAAGAGGAGGAGGAGGAGGAGGAGGAGAAGATGAAAAATGAGAAAGAGAAGAACAACAACAAGAAGAAGAAGTAGAGGAAGACAAAGAAGAAAAAGAAATATTCCGAAGAAGACAAGGAGAAGGAGAAAGAGGGAGAAGATGAAAAAGGAGGAGCAGGAGGAGGAGGAGGAGGAGAAGAAGAAGAAGACAAAGAAGAAGAAGACGAAGAAAAAGAACAAGAACAATGATTATAAAAATTAGAAGTGTTGGCAGAAGAAAATGTTCTCCTACAAGATGTATTTCCAGCACAAGAAGGAGAAAAGGAATACGAAAACGGAGAGGAAGAAGGAAGAGGAGGAGAAGATGAAAAATGAGAAAGAGAAGAACAAGAACAAGAAGAAGAAGAAGTAGAGGAAGACAAAGAAGGAAAAGAATTATTCCGAACAAGGAGAAGGAGAAAGAGGAGAGGGAGAAGATGAAAAAGGAGGAGCAGGAGGAGGAGGAGGAGGAGGAGGAGAAGAAGAACAAGACAAAGAAGAAGAAGAAGAAGACGAAGAAGAAGAATAAGAACAATGAGTATAAAAATTAGAAAACGAACTGAATGGAGGAGAAGAAGAAGAGATGAAATTTGAGGTATAAATTCCTTCGATAGGGCTTTTGGTCGATAAACAATAAACCGAATCCGTTTTACAACCCATTGATGTGTGACGGAACCCATTTCTGCTGAGCCCAGAAACATCCCATTTTACATTTTATCCGTTTTATAGTCCCATTCCCTTACCTACCTTTCCATCCCTCTCTTACCTTTTTATTCCTACCCACTTTCCCACCTCATTCCTTCCTACCTCTTTCTTTCCTCTCTCCCTGTACGAATCCTTACTCTCCTCTTTTTCCCTCATCTTCTCCCTCCAAATCCCTTTTCTCTCCTCTCGGTCCTTCCTTCCTATCTTTGTCCTTCTCTCCTTATTCCCTATCTTTTTACTTCTCTCCTCTCCTTTTGTCTATCCTTTTAGGTACCTACCTTTCTCATTTTCTCAATGCCTATCCCTTTTACTTCTTCCGACCTCCCTATCCATTTTCTCTCCCACTGACCTTCCCACCCATCCCATTTCTTCCCCGAAGAAAATGTTCTCCTACAAGATCTATTTCCAGCACAAGAAGGAGAAAAGGAATACGAAAACGGAGAGGAAGAAGGAAGAGGAGGAGAAGGAGGAGGAGGAGGAGAAGATGAAAAATGAGGAAGAGAAGAAGAAGAAGTAGAGGAAGACAAAGAAGGAAAAGAATTATTCCGAAGAAGACAAGGAGAAGGAGAAAGAGGAGAGGGAGAAGATGAAAAAGGAGGAGCAGGAGGAGGAGGAGGAGAAGAAGACGAAGAAAAAGAACAAGAACAATGAGTATAAAAATTAGAAGACGAACTGGTTGGAGGAGAAGAAGAAGAGATGAAATTTGAGGTATAAATTCCTTCGATAGGGGCTATTGGTCGATAAACAATAAACGGAATCCGTTTTGCGACCCATTGATGTGTGACGGAACCCATTTCTGCTGAGTCCAGAAACATCCCATTTTACATTTTATCCGTTTTATAGTCCCATTCCCTTACCTACCTTTCCATCCCTCTCTTACCTTTTTATTCCTACCCACTTTCCCACCTCATTCCTTCCTACCTCTTTCTTTTCTCTTAATATCCTCTCTCCCTCTACGAATCCTTACTCTCCTCTTTTTCCCTCCAAATCCCTTTTCTCTTCTCTCGGTCCTTCCTTCCTATCTTTGTCCTTCTCTCCTTATTACCTATCTTTTTACTTCTCTCCTCTCCTTTTGTCTATCCTTTGAGGTACCTACTTCTCTCATTTTCTCAATGCTTATCCCTTTTCCTTCTTCCGACCTCCCTATCCATTTTCTCTCCCACTGACCTTCCCACCCATCCCATTTCTTCCCCTATATCCCTACAAT
>NW_007383824.1:0-4704 GCF_000475195.1 Diaphorina citri | reverse complement strand
AAGTTGGGTACTGGATTGTTCAACGAAAACCTAACTTTAACCCAGAAAATCAAGCGAGCAGAAAAAAAAAAAAAAAGAAAGAAAAAAACTCGGAAGAATTAGGTACAGAACAGCAAGAATTTAACACCTGTGCACCTCAGGTAAAAGTGAAAGTGGCTCCTATGCCATAAAGAGAAAAGAAAAAAATCGTCCAAAGTGTTCATTCAACAGCCAGTTTCTCCAACATAAGAAGTGCTTTGAGGTGCAGTAACAAAATTGCAATTGGAATAAAAGAGGAACAAGAGGGAGCAAACGGGATAGATATTGGTATGAGGACAAACAAGTGATTCTAGGGCAAATACATTGACACATATTATAGACAGACGAAATGTGGACACTTAAACATACAATGAAATGTATCCTGCCCGCGTTTCTTGAAAAAATTCAAACTTTTTTATGGCCGTATTATGATTCGTTTCACAAAGGTTATGGTTATGGCGTAATATTTAAAGCAGAAAACCTTTAAAAGCATCGCCAAACTGATTTTACCGTGATATGATGTAAAGCAAAGGATTACTAGATAGGATCTAGTTTGTAATAATTTGATGAAACTAGGTAGTTGTGACGTCAGATTTCACGTCAAAATGCGCAGAAACGCTTGCGCACAAACAAACGAAGTGGGAGTCATGAATTATGACGTCATCGGATTAATGTGTTGCTTGCTAGGGAGCTTTTGCTCGGGACATTTGATGTGACGTCATCGTGTACGGGAGCGTATGCCGTGACGTCAAAGTTCACGATTTACCGGTATTTTTTAAATCGATTTATCTCGGGATCTAGAAGTCGTAGAAGAAAAAGAAAAATTCCGTTGGTCCTCATTTTTCCTGCTCTATGACTTTGAAACATCACCCAAGTAAGCGCAACTGATCTATTGTATATCCTTTGGAAAAAGCTCCATAAATAAATAATATGGTACGAAAACCTCACATCCTCTGAATCTTCAAACTCAGACAAACAGATGGTACACTTCTCAATGTTATCTTCATCACTCAGCTAGGCTTACTTACCTCACATCCTCTGAATCTTCAAACTCAGACAAACAGATGGTACACTTCTCAATGTTATCTTCATCATTGAGCTCATCACTGGGTTTGCGTACTCGCTTGTACTTGTGAGGGAATGTAGTCCGCTCGATAACGTCCTGGGTAGCACCTCGGTTGATCTGCTGTAGACGGCGCTGTGGGGAGAAATAAGGGGGCAATAAGTTTATAAGGTGACAGTGACTACATTCGATTACCGGCGGGGTCAAAGATTCTTCGACGTTCATCAGAAATCAATTTTTTCATATAAAAAAGACCTTTTTTTTCATGGTGCTCGCCTGGGGTTCAATCCCAGCCGAGGTATGGAATTTTAGCCTCGAATGCGGATATAATCCTTACCTGTTCTACAATGCGGATATAATTCTTACCTGTTCTACAATGCGGATATAATCTTTTTTTTTTGAAAAAGTTTAAATGTTTTAAAAAAAAAAAAAAAAAAAAAAAAAAAAAAAAAAAAAAAAAAAGTGCAGGGCCCAACTGTAAATTATATAAAAAAAGGCAGATTTGAATTAACTGAATAATATTGACCTTTTTTTCAGGTCTATCTACGTTTTCTCGTATAATAAATTATTTAAAAAATTCTTCTGTCTTCTCAACCTAAACTTTTTACCAACTGATTAGCCCATCTTCAAACTCCAATAAACTTGTTTACCCCATTTGTCCACCTCCTTCTACGGCCCCTAATGCACAATCTTAAAATAAAAATGCACCCCTAATGCACATGCTTGCTACCCGATAGGATGGTATTGACTCAATTGTCGACTTACACTCTGATGTCCAGACGTAGCTTGTGACTCGAGATCGGTTCTACTACTCGTCTCGTGTCGCGAGGACCGCGGGTTCGAGTGTTCTCCCTTCTTGGCCTTGAGTCTGGAGAACACTGGCACTTCGCTTTCCCTGTTCAACAGGGATCTGAAAAACGAATGACAAGTTGTAAATAAAAAGGAAAAAGAAAACAGGGGACGATAAAAAATAATTGAAAGAAAAAAAAAATAAATAAATAAAAATAAAAAACATACTACAAAGGGTCCATTATAGCAGTTTTAAAAGGGGCAAATGATTTTCTTTTTCTTTTGATAAAGAGGTTTGATAGAGGGAACTGTAGGGAAACATTGGAAACTTTCTTAAAACAACAACAAATTAATTTTTTCAAGTCAATTTTTTCTGACCAAATTTCTTCCATTACACAAGCAATTGAGGGATTATTACGAAACACACAGACCACCCAAAGAAAGAATTATAGGGGAGGGGGGAAAATGTGGTGTGAGAACATCACACGACTTTCTATTATATTTGGGGAAAAGTCAGTACAATTTCGACTCTCCCTTACCTTTTCCGTCTGGCCTCAAATGACTCCGAGTTGATATTACCTCCCCCTCCTCCTCCCCCACCAGTCCCTGGGGATCCTCCTTGGCTATACTGACTGTTCCTGGAACAACAATACATAACGTAAGTCTTCTTCTTATTCACCTTTTCCTGAGTTCAGACGGGGTGCCGTTTTTCGTCAGCCTCTCAATCAGCCCCAGGGTGATTGCTTTGGACTAGCGGAAACTTTCTTAAAACAACAACAAATTAATTTTTTCAAGTCAATTTTTTCTGACCAAATTTCTTCCATTACACAAGCAATTGAGGGGTTATTACGAAACACACAGACCACCCAAAGAAAGAATTATAGGGGGGAGAACATCACACGACTTTCTATTATATTTGGGGAAAAGTCGGTACAATTTCGACTCTCCCTTACCTTTTCCGTCTGGCCTCAAATGACTCCGAGTTGATATTACCTCCCCCTCCTGCTCCCCCACCAGTCCCTGGGGATCCTCCTTGGCTATACTGACTGTTCCTGGAACAACAATACATAACGTAAGTCTTCTTCTTCTTCTTCTTCTTCTTCTTCTTCTTCTTCTTCTTCTTATTCACCTTTTCCTGAGTTCAGACGGGGTGCCGTTTTTCGTCAGCCTCTCAATCAGCCCTAGGGTGATTGCTTTGGCCTAACATTTGGTTTTGGCTGCAAGAATTTTACGAGTGGATGCCCTTCGCACTCAACCTTTGCCATTTCTTCAGCAAGGGGAAATTTCAGGCTGGTATTCTCCCTGTTTAATGTCCCCCAGTGAAACTAACACATAAGAAACAACCACTTGAAACATGTGGTAGACCCCAACCTGGATTTCCTAGCTATGAAGAGGACAGACTATAGTTAGTTGTTTAGATTCAATTCATTACAAATTTTCATCAGGAAAAGATGTCTCCAAATTAAATTGATTCCAAGGGCAGTGTGTGGTAGCACTCTGCCCCACCAAGTCAAAAAAGTATGACCATGTGAATCTTACTCAGAATGGAATAGGTACTGATGTAGGTATTTTCCAGAAAAACTCAAAAAGTATTAGTAAAAACTACCTTGTCAATATAAGTATAAAATAATTAGAGATGATGAAATCTCTGAGCCTACAGAGACTGTATGTGATAATGTGATAATGCTCAGAGAAAACAACCACTTGAAACATGTGGTAGACCCCAACCTGGATTTCCTAGCTATGAAGAGGACAGACTATAGTTAGTTGTTTAGATTCAACCTATTTTTTCATTACAAATTTTCATCAGGAAAAGATGTCTCCAAATTAAATTGATTCCAAGGGCTAGGTAAAGCTAGACTCTTGCCAAATGGAGTGTGCCTGAAGGCATATGATGTGTTCCAATCCACTCAACCCCATCAAAATATGTACAACCATGTACATATTTACCCAGTAGACTACTGGAGAGTGTTCATAACTCAATGTTAACTTCGGCACAAACAAGAGATCTAGCATTGAAAATATTCTCAATGATGGTGTGACAAAACCAAGTTTACACACTCTCAAAATATGTACAACCATGTACATATTTACCCAGTAGACTACTGGAGAGTGTTCATAACTCAATGTTAACTTCGGCACAAACAAGAGAGCTAGCATTGAAAATATTCTCAATGATGGTGTGACAAAACCGAGTTTACACACTCTTTACTAAACTACACATTTTTCAAAGTCATACAAGTGAATTGCAGTGTTCAATGTACACAAGGCCATAACAGACCTGTGCAATTTGTGATGTACCACAATTTGTGATGACACAAACAGTTCAGTCAACAAGCAAATGGTTACTAATGGCAATGAACAAAATGTACAAACATCACTCATCAATTGATCAAGTACCTACACTGGGAGGCACACAAATGTCAACACCCAGCCTGTGGTAACACAAAACAGATTTTTGAGGTTTTTGTTGTACAAAGGTTTTTCTATGCATTAAAGAGCTGTAAATACTAATTTACTTAAATGGATCAATAAAACTTCTCAAAGCATGGTTGCTTGCAATCTTGCAAATAAACTACATGATAAAGACTTATCAAATATTAAACAACCAGACAGACCAGTGATAAGTGATATCTCAGAGTAGCCTATAGCTTTAGGTTACAAAATGTTACATAAATCAAGACAAATACAGTCACACAGTTCTAAATAGATGAAAATATTTGAAGTAGACTAATAGACTTCTGATAAGATCAGGTGTGTGGTAGCACTCTGCCCCACCAAGTCAAAAAAGTATGACCATGTGAATCTTACTCAGAATGGAATAGGTACTGATG
>NW_007383823.1:0-4707 GCF_000475195.1 Diaphorina citri | reverse complement strand
CCCGGGCGGGAATCGAACCCGCGGCCTAGCGCTTACAAGGCAGATGCACTACCAACTAAGCTAACTAGGCTGGCTTTGGGAGAAAAAGCAAGATTTGTACGGATTTTGCAGGAAAATGGAATATTCGAAACAGAGCCTAGATAACTTAGACTCTTGGAGGGTTCAGGGTAGCCTCGTCTGTTTTGTAAGCTCTAGGTCGTGGGTTAGATTTTCGCTTTGGGCAGACTTTATCCTAAACTAATAAGGTTATTTCTCGGAAGGGCTGGCTTTATACTATCCTGTCTTCCTTCTCTCTTCGCTTTCGGGACAAAAAGACCTTGGCAGTTACAGTTCTCTCTATCAAAGTTCCCTCTGTCTGCTTTGTAAGCGCTAGGTCGGATTTTAACCTAAACAGATCACTTTCGTTTGAACCCCGCCAGCCTAGTTAGCTTAGTTGGTAGCGCGTGTGCGTTGTAAGCGCAAGGCCGCGGGTTCGATTCCCGCCCGGGGCGGATTTTATCCTGATGGGATAATGTTCGTTCTCGGTACAGCTGGCTTTCTCCTATCCTGTCTTCCTTCTCTCTTCGATTTCGGGACGATAAGACCTTAGCAGTTACAGTTCCCTCTGTCAAACCTCTTCAACAAAAAAAATCGTTTGAACCCAAATCCCAAATCATAATTATAATGAGACTAATGAGCAAATAATATACTTTCGATTCTGTAGGTGTTTGGCAAAATTATTAAACAGTTTCGTTCGGAACTTTTAGGCAAAAGGATTTCAAAAGTGTTCCTACGGGCCCAACCGAAGACCGTAGGACTAATTTACTTGAGGAAAACCGAAAAAGCTTTGAGAGAAATCTCAAGAGAAACTACTCATACACTTGTTAATACTCAACTTGTTCTAAGTTATCTATAGAGGCTCTCTACTTACTTGTAATAAACAAATCTACAAATCCCCAGATAAGCAGCTGACTGATGGGATAAAGAGGGACTTGAACAGTGTATAATCCAGATTCTAGCCAGCCTAGTTAGCTTGCTTGTTAGCGTGCCTCGTTTGTTAGATCTAGCTCTAGGTCGTGGACTCGATTCCCGCCCAGTGCAGATTTTGTCCATAAGGTTTGTTCTCGGAATGGCTGGTTTTCTCCTAATTTCCAACATTTCCGACAAATGCTTCCTATGTTAAGTAATGGTACTCCGCACACCTATCCGTATCAGACATTCTCCGTCATCATACACTTCCGACATGATGTCGGATGGTTTGCTTTTTGAGCAAAATTGTTGTAATGTCTGGCCAAAAAAATCAAATTAAGAATGATAATAAACTGAATATTAAACAAATTATCAAAGGTAGGTACATGGGTACGGATTTTCTTTAACCACGATCGAATAAGCTACGGGCTAAAAAAATTCCCGAAGGGACGGGCCCAGCTTGTTTTTTTAACCCTCCCCTTTTCCTCTTTCTCTTTTTCTTTTTGACAAACGGTTCACTGGAGGGATCGCATGTTCCTTCTGTTACCAGTCACGGATTTTTTCAGGAAACCGAGAGATGAACTGATAGCACGAGAGAGGGAGAGAGAGAGAGAGAGTGGGGGGGGAAAGAGGAAATAGGAGAATATTATCTCGTGAAATCAGTTTTTCGTTCCAAATTGAATTAAGAAACGTAGGTAGGATAAGGAACGGAAAGACCCTCTCCGCGCTCGTCCTTTGACTGCGTACATAGCTATTATCCAATTTCAGAAATTTCCAAAGCTTATTATAAAGTCTCTAGGAGAATATTATCTCGTGAAATCAGTTTTTCGTTCCAAATTGAATTAAGAAACGTAGGTAGGATAAGGAACGGAAAGACCCTCTCCCCGCGCGTCCTTTGACTGCGTACATAGCTATTATCCAATTTCAGAAATTTCCAAAGCTTATTATGAAGTCTGGGGGAAAGACGCCTTACATGGCCCGCCGAAATTTGACCGGAGCCAGCCTACTTAGCTAGAAGCCACTGAAACATGCCATGGTGAACTGGCACGCCTGTCTTGTAAGCGCTAGGTGGCGGGTTCAATTTCCGCTCGTGGCAAACTTTAGATAAGGTTCGTTCTCGGAACGGTTGTCTTTCTCCCTTGTCCTTCTTCTCTTCCTGATTTCGGGATCGTAAGACCTCAGTTTCTCCTATCAAACCTCTTAAAGAAACAAAAAAATAAAAACAAGAAAAATCTGGACGGGTTAATTTTCTATGAGCAATAACAACGAACAAGTTCGAACCAAAAATTAGACGACCGCTTTTTCATTTGGGTATTATACCAGGCAACTTTCCTCTACCTGCACAAACAACAATGAGTAGTAGCATACCTTTCTTCAATGACTACATAAGAGAGGAAAAAAATGTTCAAAAGAAGACGAAGAAGTAGAGGAGGAGAAGAAAATACATTAAGGATCAGGTCCTTTAATTTGCAACAAATGAGCGAAATTCTAAGCAGGTTAAGTACCGTAGAAAATGAAAAGTACTTTTCTGGTGTTGAATTTCTTAGAAATTTCGTCTTGAAATTGGGTAGGTATTTCATGTTCTTTTTTAATGAAGGCAAATAGTCAAAAAGTCATTATTTTCCTTGTTACAGGTAGTATAACCTATATGGGTAACTATCATATCTTTGCTTGAGTGGAAGAGCTCACTGTCTTGAACTGGCACGCCTGTCTTGTAAGCGCTAGGTGGCGGGTTCAATTTCCGCTCGTGGCAAACTTTAGATAAGGTTCGTTCTCGGAACGTTTGTCTTTCTCCCTTGCCCTTCTTCTCTTCTTGATTTCGGGATCGTAAGACCTCGGTTTCTTCTATCAAACCTCTTAAAGAAACAAAAAAATAAAAACAAGAAAAATCTGGACGGGTTAATTTTCTATGAGCAATAACAACGAACAAGTTCGAACCAAAAATTAGACGACCGCTTTTTCATTTGGGTATCATACCAGGCAACTTTCCTTTACCTGCACAAACAACAATGAGTAGTAGCATACCTTTCTTCAATGACTAAATAAGAGAAAAAAAAATTGTTCAAAAGAAGACGAAAAATTAGAGGAGGAGAAGAAAATACATTAAGGATCAGGTCCTTTAATTTGCAACAAATTGAGCGAAATTCTAAGCAGTTTAAGTACCTCAGAAAATGAAAAGTACTTTTCTGGTGTAGAATTTCTTAGAAATTTCGTCTTGAAATTAGGTAGGTAGGTATTTCATGTTCTTTTTCAATGAAGGCAAATAGGTAGTCAAAAAGTCAGTATTTTCCTTGTTACAGGTAGTATAACCTATACTCGTATGGGTGACTATCATATCTTTGCTTGGGTGGAAGAGCTCACTGTTTCAGAACCCTGCCTTAAAGGCTTTAAAATAATTTTTTAATAAAAAATAAATCTTTCTCACACCATATCTCTCTCTCTCTCTCTTTACAGTTCACTGTACTACTAGTTTTTCGCGTTCTCAAAGCAAACGTTTTGCCCGCCCCTGGTTTGCTTGACAATCCGGTCCCTCATGTCCGCCCCTGGAATGTTCTGATAGAAAGCCGTTTATTCTGTCTGCTTGAGTGCGTAAAAGACGAGTCAAGTGTAGCAATGGGGTCTATTCTCCTGCATATAAATCAGGCCTGGATAACTCTGGTGGTCACAAGGGGGCCCAGGCTTCACAAGAGGGGGTCCGTGATACAGGCTCGAATGGGGGTAGGAAGAACAGGCTTGAATGAGAGTAGGGAGAGGGGGTCAATTTTGTTCAGGTAGCCTGTTTTGTAGAGATACACTTCCTAGCCTGTTCGATTTTTCCCCTGAATATCCCTGTTTCCTCTCTCTCTCTCTCTCCCCTCGTCTATCCTTTCTTTCTTCTTTTTGACCTCTCTCTTCCTTCTTTTCCAATTTGTCTCTCCTCTTCTAAGTCTCTCTCTACACCTTTTTCCTTTTCTTCCTTTTCTGTCTGTCCTTTTCATTTTTCTCATTCCATTTTTTTCCTTTTCTCTTTCAGTGTCTCCCCCTTAACTTCCTTCTCATCGCTCTCTCTCTCCCTTTAGGCACTTCTTTCTCGCTCTAGTCAACAACTGCCCCAACTTTTTTTTTCCTGAATCCGTGCCTGACAGAAGCGTGTTTACTATTGTAACTAGAAAAGGTTACTGTTTACAATAGTCATAGAAAGCGCACTGAATAGTAGACAGTATAGGTATCTGAAGCATTTTTTCCTCACTATGGGAGAAAAAAAAGATTGACTTTAGTCACATACCTAGGAAGGAGTCATGGGCGGATTAGAAGGTGGTAGACGGAAATGTCTGGCATGTCAAGTATCAAACTAGGCTGGCTAGCCTAGTGTGCTTGGTTGATAGAGCGTCTGCCTCGTAAGCGCTAGGCCACCAGGTACCTCTGCATTTTAAAAGAGAGAGTTTATCAAAAATAGACCTTTACCTGAATTGCAACAATGTAAGGATTTCCTGCAATCTGATTGGATCCTTCATTTTGGGTTGATGACTCATAACTACTGTGAGCTCTTATCGTCCCGAAATCGAAGAGAAAAGGAGGACAGGATAGGAGAAAGCCAGCCGTTGCGAGAACGAACCCTATCTGTTTGGGATAAACTCCGCCCCGGGCGGGATCCGAACCTGCGACCTAGTGGTTACAAGGTAGACGCGCTACTCTCCAAGCTAACTATACCTTATCCATTTGAATATGGCAGCAAGGAGTCATCTAAAAAGTAGGCTACGTTGCCAAACGTGTCAAAGG
>NW_007383822.1:0-4707 GCF_000475195.1 Diaphorina citri | reverse complement strand
TCGGTCCCAATTAGTTGATATAATCGAGGTTCTACTGTAGCTACTGATTATTGGATAATGCTCATAGTTATCAGGTAGGTAGATAGGTACTAAATATCTACTGTTTGGTAGGCTGTACAGCCTATACCTATAGAAGGTAGGTAGGTAGGTACCTTCTAAGTAATAAGTAGGTACCTTAAAGCTCATAAAGAATAAATACTATCTACATTCTACAAGGATGCTTACATGCTTACCAAGTTTAAAATTACCTAGGTAATTGTTCTTATTTAACTATTGGGACCGGGGGTAACTACAGAGGAAGAGATCATTGAAAGTGTTCAAATAATGAGACTAATGACGAAAAAAACAATATGGAAGATGTGTTCTTTGTTTGTTTCTTAGTTGGATTCAATTAATTTAAAAATAAAAGGGTATTTCTTCCCTATTTTGTTTTTTTGTACCACTAAATTTGGCCCTATTTACATTGTTTTATACAGAATTTCAATTATATCAACTTTTATACAGAACCTCGATTACATCAACTACCCTCGGTCCCAATTAGTTGATATAATCGAGGTTCTACTGTAGCTACTGATTATTGGATAATGCTCATAGTTATCAGGTAGATACTAAATATCTACTGTTTGGTAGGCTGAACCTATACCTATAGAAGGTAGGTAGGTACCTTCTAAGTAATAAGTAGGTACCTTCTAAGTAATAAGTAGGTACCTTAAAGCTCATAAAGAATAGATACTACCAGTACAAGGATGCTTACATGCTTACCAAGTTTAAAATTAATTGTTCTCATTTAACTATTTGGACCGAGGGTAGTTGGACCGGGGGTAACTATTGGGACTCTTACTGTTCTCGAGATATTTTGTTTACAGAGAGACAGACAGAAGGAAGGACAGACACGCGGTCCAATGGCTGAAACTTTGGATTTAGGCTCTAGGGACCTCAAAACGTGTTTTGGCACTCAAAACTGACCATCGAAAATTCGACCCGATTACATTACTTTCCTTCCTATAGGATAAGGAAAGTAAAAAATTCACTGCCAGCCTAATTGGAGGGTAGCATGCTTGCCTTGGTCGCGGGTTCGATTCCCGAGCGGACTTTATTCCAAACAGATAAGGTTCGTTCTCGGAACCGCCAGCCTAGTTAGCTTAGTTGGTAGTACGTCTGCCTCGTAAGCGCTAGGCCGCGGGTTCGATTCCCGCCTGGGACTCAAAACGTGTTTTGGCACTCAAAACTGACCATCGAAAATTTGACCCGATTACATTACTTTCCTTCCTATAGGATAAGGAAAGTAAAAATTCACTGCCAGCCTAATTGGAGGGTAGCATGCTTGCCTGCTGGTCGCGGGTTCGATTCCCGAGCGGACTTTATTTTTTTTTTAAATATGAGTGTTCCACCGCCGTTTTTATTTCGTAGCAATGAAACAACTGCTACATTAGACGCTTGTGGCCTGTGTCGTAGCTGCCTATCCCGTAGTATGCCTCTCATCAGATGAGCGAGAAGAGACACAATACTTCCCATTTAGATGGATCAACACGAGAACACCAGAAAGTAAACCGTTGACATATTTGCCATCGAAAAACGAGTACACATTTTTGTCGATGGTGGGATTCGAACCCGGGACCTTCTGCATGGCAAGTAAGTGCGTTACCATTGGACCAACCGTGACCCCAAACGGATTATTCCAAACAGATAAGGTTCGTTCTCGGAACCTAACAATTAAAATCTATTTGAAGTGCGTATACGTAGGTTTTTATTTTTATTTATTATTGCTTTAATATTTTCATTTTTTTATTTATTTGTATTTATTAAAGTGTTCCAACAATTTCAATTATTGTTTTAGGTATTAATAATCTGAATTATACATTTATTATTATGATTGGCTAAAAATAATAATTACGTAGATATAATATTATCTTCGCGGAAGAGTTTGATCAAAATTTAATCTAGACTATCTAGAGATTCAGGGAATTGATAAACATGAGAGTATTTTATTTTCAATCTTCGGAACTCATCAAACTTGAAAATCCAAGAATTCCGGATGTTAATTGCTACCGTAGGAACCAGAAGATACCTACCTGATGTTCGTCTAATTATCTAATTAGTTACCTACTGGATAAATGTATTATGTAGGTAGGTAATTAGCTACCTATTCATTCAGTCTTATGAATATTGTATGCCTACAGTAAAGTACAGAACCTTTGCTACTTTTATTTAAAATTACTCACGAGGGATTGACATCTCCACCAATAATGATGAATTTTGAGATCTCCAATGGGAAATACTCGTACAGAATGTGTTGTCTGCATTGGATGACATGGGGGGGAAAAAATAGAGGTAGGCGGAGAAGAAGAATTTCATTAAAACAACAGATACATATAAATAAATTTTAATAAAATAAAGTCTCAGATGATAAAACAAATCAGAAATCACAATATTCTGTCCTTGGTCCGCGAATACAAAAGTCTCTTTGATTAAACAAGTAAATAATAAAAATTAAATAAAAATACCATCACATATAATAATACCAAAGTCTCTTTGATTAAACAAGTAAATAATAGTAAAAATAAAATAAAAATACCATCACATATAATAATAATACCATCAAAGGCATTCATGCAAGAAGGCTTCGAGTAATAAGGGCTCAATGACGAAAATCGAGTTTTGAGTAAAACCGCTTTATAAACTTATAAAAATGAAATATCAGCATGTAAAATGTATTTCATTTTAATTATTTATGTGTTTTTTTGATCAAGAATGTTCCAAATTTTGACTGTGAGCTGACCGTTACCGTACCTTGACTAGAACGTCTAGTGTGTACACTCGCATTTACTTGCCTTCAATAATCATTTGATCGGACCGATACCGGACCGTGACTGGACCTTGACTGGCACTATAGTGTGAATCAGGCTTAAAAGCTGATACTGGGTTCTACTCATTTGGATTCAGGAACTCGGGTTGACCAATTCTCGCACACTACAGCGCTGTGAGTTCGAAAATTCGTAAACCCGAGTTTCCGAATCCAAATGTGTAGAACTTAAAGAGTCGACAAAAAATTTGCACGCGTAACCGCTATTTGACGCGAAGATATCAAGAATTTCCCGTGTAGAGCATCCGTCACAACAATTAAAAGTGAAGTACCATCAGTAAGTGTATTGTAGGATACAGTGCAATAGGCATTCTACAATACTTTCAATGCCATAAAATTACATAATTCCTATATTTACAAAACACGTACATGTCGCTTTCAAAGAAAGATTCTGGGTAATAGATAACTACGTACTGTAGGGTACTGTGTACCTACTGTACATAGATTAGTAAGTACCATACATAGGTTAGTACTGTTATTAGGTATCTAGTAAGAAATCACATCTAACAATAATGCAATTGAAGCACCACGAGTACTCTCATGAATGATATAAATATAAACAAATGATGACGCCATTATGGATCATAATTATCATGAAGTATAGTTACGGGATGTTGATTCTTATAAAATCTCCGAGTGGAGTCAGCCTAGTCAAGTGTGGAGGTGGAGGGTAGCGCGTCTGCCTTGTAAAAAAATACTATGTAGGTAGACTTAGCTACCTACATAGTTGAAATCTCTAAAACAATGGGTACCTAGTATGTACCGTGTACGTACATAGGTACATACAATGGAACCAATAAACAATGGTTCACGAAAAGTTCCTGAACTTAAGATTTACGAGTAGCATTGTGTTATACTTTATCAGATTGACACCGATCTAGCCCTGTGTTTCCTCATCCGATCTACTTACGTAAGGGTATTTGAGTAAATTTTGAGTGTATGGCCGCCATACACGCCCTACATGGACGCTACGCCACTGCAGGAAGGTGTTATAAATTAAGACACTTACCAGTGCAAAAACATTGAAATATGTAAATTGATGGCAAAGGAGGCCTTTAGTTATGATGTGATATCCACAAATGTTGTGTAAAGGCTCTGCTTTACCAGAGAGAATTCTTGATTTGATTTTGACATTAAATTTGCTCATTAACTCATTAGATTTTGGACTTCAGTGGATCATTATGGACCCCGTGGTTAATTTTTTACAGAGTGAGTTTAAAGCGGTGTCCACACCGTCCACACATAGTCCGCCGACCGATGTGGACTGAACCGTCCACACTACCTCAACAAAGATTCGATATCGATCGACGGCCGGCCGACTATTATCTATAGGTGAACACAGCTTTAGAGTCACTGATGAACCACTAGGCTTACTAGTTACACAGTATATTATAACTGGGGACCCGGGCATTCATTTATGTAAATCCACAAGAACATCCAAAGCCATTACAGATGACATATTCCATAACTCCTATCTATTGGCATATTGAAACTGGCATGTAGTTTTGGCATACATGCTCCAGATTTAACCAAGTTCCCCCGAGTTCCATTTCCGTGACAACTATTGACATCAATTTCGTGACAATTATTGACATACATAACTTTCCCATTATTGACATTTATTTACGCGACAATGCCGGTGACATTTATTGCTTCTGCACGAAATGACGATAAAAGTAAAAATAAATTTTAAAACCAAATGAAGAAAAAGAAAGTACTTACAACATTGCTCTGATCTTGTCTGTTTTGATTTTGGTTCGCTGGTCTAGTTACCTTGGAAGCGCGTCTGCCTTGTAAGCGCTAGGTCGCGAGTTCGATTCCCGCTCCCGCCCGGGCCAAACTTT
>NW_007383821.1:0-4707 GCF_000475195.1 Diaphorina citri | reverse complement strand
TTTTTTTCGATCTCTCCTCCATTCCCCACCTCTCCTTTTCTTCAATCTTCGAAGACTCTTTCTTTTCCTTCATTCCCCTTCTATCCTCTTCGTCCCTCCCTTTCACTCTTTCCTTCCGCTCTCTTTTTGTGTTTTTTTCTATCCCCTTCTTGTTTTGTTTTCTTTCTCTCTTTGAAGAGACAATTGAAAACTCAAAATATTGTTATCAGGGAAGCCATAAAGACGGCAGATGGGCACTTGAAAAATCTCTCCGTTTCTTGTTCTTCTCTTCCCCCTGTCCTCTCTCTTTCATCCATTTAGTTCTTCTTCATCTCTCCTTTTTCCTATTCTCTCTTTTTTTTTCATCTTATTCTTCACTCCCTTAGTCTTTCGTCCCCCTATTAGTTACCTAATTATTAAAATTAAATTAAACACAATATATTTGTTGATAAATTTTACAGATGAATTTACCCTTTGCCAAATTCAGGAATAAATTGACAAAAATGGTCAGAAAATATGATGGTCTCTCATTTCCCATTTGGCCTATTGCCCACTTTAGAAGGTTCCCAATATAACACCCCTTTGGAAAAAAGTAGGTTTCGGGGTAAAGTTATTAGAAAAAAAATAAAATAAAAAAAATACTAACAAACAAAATTTTCGAGGGCAAGGGACAAGATACCTTTCATGGGTAGGTACATAGGTACTGATTTTCTCTAATCACGATCGAATAAACTACGGGCTAAAAAATTCCCGGAGGGACAGGCCCAGCTTGTTTCTTTTTCTTCTCTTCCTCTTCCCCCTCCTCCTCCTTAATTTCAAGAGTTATTTTTACCTCTCCCTCTCCCTTCCACTGTTCCTCCGGTAGGTAAACACTTGAGAATATAATTAGCCTCAATACCATCTAATTTTTCCCTTTTTTTTTTTTTTTTTTTTGCAAATTATCTTTTTCCCCGTGTAGGGCAGAGGTATTTATGGTTTACAAAAAGACCTACATTAATTTCTTCTTTTACACAATTTTCAATAAAATCTTTTTGGTATCACTGGAATAATTGTTTCATGTTTTAATCCAAAAAAATCTTACCGTTATGGTTTATTTTTAACGGGAGAGGAAAGCAAAAAAACGGCGAAAAAGAAACGGACGAAATTCGAGTAGTAAAAAAAAAAAAAAAACAGCAGCGATTTTTACTTTTTTAGTTATGTTTAAAAAAAGAGCAAAAAATAAACGGAACGAAAACAAATAAAAAAAATATATTAAACTCACGAAAATTGTTTCATAGTGTACAAAAAATAAATAAAAAACGAAATCAAACAAAAAGTGCCATACCTCTAAAGTACACGGTATTGCGGTACAGTATTTAACTTACTAGAGAGAGAGAGAAAAAAAAACATAGTATAGTTTTGAAGAACACAAAAATATAGTATATAAATATATATATGAAGAGGAGAAAAAAAAATACGTATATATTTTATTTAACGATACCCGTTCGATATTATTTTCTTCTGTTGTGCCCCCTTTTTTGTACTCGAAAATTTCTCTCTCCCAAAAGATAGGTACAGGAGAAAACAGAGAAATTTGAGAGGGGACAGTTTCTAGGGAAATACACCAGAGTGTGTCGAAACGGGGGATAACGGAGAGAAAAAGGTGTTTTTTTCTGCCATAGGTAACGGGACGCTTGTGCCCCCTTTTTTGTACTCGAAAATTTCTCTCTCCCAAAAGATAGGTACAGGAGAAAACAGAGAAATTTGAGAGGGGACAGTTTCGAGGGAAATACACCAGAGTGTGTCGAAACAGGGAAAACGGAGAGAAAAAGGTGTTTTTTTTCTGCCATAGGTAACGGGACGATACGTTGCCAGCCATGCGAGGGAAAAGAATACGGATTTTCCGGCCCTGGAAAAATGTACCGAAAAGTACGGGGGAAAATGTACGAGAATCCTTCACAGTAGAGGCAGTGGTCTTGCAATGTTAAATTAGTGGAGATGCCAAATTCCGTACCTATATGTGGAGATGTCAAAAACCCGTTCTATTGGTGGAGACGCCAAAATCTTGCAAGCATGTGCGTTGCCAGCCATGCGAGGGAAAAGAATACAGATTTTCCGGCCCTGGAAAAATGTACCGAAAAGTACGGGGAAAATGTACGAGAATTCTTCACAGTAGAGGCAGTGGTCTTGCAATGTTAAATTAGTGGAGATGCCAAATTTCGTACCTATATGTGGAGATGTCAAAAACCCCTTCTATTGGTGGAGACGCCAAAATCTTGCAAGCATGAATATTCCTCTAACAATCGGTCCTAATGTAAAATGCCGATATCAAGTGAGTCTGAAAAATCCTATTACAAATAAACTTTTATTCCAAAATAGCCAAAAGTACTTTCGGCAGCCGAGTAGAAATTACTTTGGGTCGTGAGCAAATTAGGTCTCGTTTACAAAATAGGTCTTGATTTTTTATTCAGTTTGTCTGTAGGACTGTTTGATCGACGATAACTCTTGAATGGTTAGTCCGATTTTGATGAAACTTGGTAAACACATCACATCACCTCATATCACATCACATCACATCACCTGCCTCGGTAGTGTAGTGGTAAAGACGCTCGCCTGGTAAACAGGAGGGTTCAATCCCAGTCGAGGTACGGAATTTTATCCTGAATATAGTAAAACAAAACAGACTTTCTTTTGTTCAGTACAAAAAATATACCTTCACAAAAAGTGGGTCAGTACGATTAAACAATGATATAAAAGTACTTTCAAGATAGGCAGCCGAGTAGAAATTACTTTGTGTCAGTACGAACAGAAAGTACTTTCAATATAATTAAACAAAACAGACTTTCTTTTGTTCAGTACAAAAAATATACCTTCACAAAAAGTGGGTCAGTACGATTAAACAATCATATAAAAGTACTTTCAATATAGGTGTCCATTTATCCAAGCAAAACGGTAATTTTTCACAAATAGAAAGTGACAAAATGTACGTCCACAGAAAGTACTTTTTTTCAATATAGGTGTCCATTTATCCAAGCAAAACGGTAATTTTTCACAAATAGAAAGTGACAAAATGTACGTCCACAGAAAGTACTTTCAAACATTATTTTCGTTCAGTTTGCTGGGGTAAAGGGACTTTTTAGTCTCATTCGGGCTGGATAAACAAGGTATATTCTATTCTATTCTATGCTATTTTCCTTTGCATGAACTGAACGGTAAATGAATTTATCTGTCAATATAGGTGTCCATTTATCCAAGCAAAACGGTAATTTTTCACAAATAGAAAGTGACAAAATGTACGTCCACAGAAAGTACTTTTTCAGTACAAACGTACTAGCCAGTGGAGGGCCCGGGGAGGCTTAAAGCTTTTGCTGCCGTTCTGTACGCTTCTCTCCTCCTCACAAACATCCGCAATGTACTTGCGCCCTTTTTGTCAGTGAACTTTTGCCCCCCTTAAATCCTTACCCTTTTTTTTAGTCTCCCCTCTCGCCCTTTTTTACTCTCTCTTCTTCACCCTTTTTACTCTCTCTTCCTCACCCTTTTCACTCCCCTTTACCTCTATTTTACTCTCCATTCCCTCTTCTTTCATTCTTCTTCCCTTTCTTTCACTCTACCCCTCTCTCCTCTTTCCTTAAACCTTTCCCACCCTTTTTTTACTCTCCCCTCTCGCCCTTTTTACTCACCCTTTTCACTCCCCTTTACCTCTATTTTACTCTCCATTCCCTCTTCTTTCATTCTTCTTCCCTTTCTTTCACTCTACCCCTCTCTCTTCTTTCCTTAAACCTTTCCCACCCTTTTTCTACTCTCCCCTCTCGCCCTTTTTACTATTTCTTCCTCGCCCTTTTTACTCTTTATTCCCTCCTCTGTCATTCTTCGTCCATTTCTTTCACTCTACCCCTCTCTCCTCTTTCCTTGAACCTTTCCCACCCTTTTTTTACTCTCCCCTCTCGCCCTTTCTTCACTTCTGTCCTCCGCTCTCGAACTCTCTCCTCTTTCCTTAAACCTTTCCCACCCCTTTTTTACTCTCCTTCTCGCCCCTCTTTTACTCTCCTCTCCTTTCATTCTTCTTTCCTTTCTTTTATCCTTCTCTCCTACCCTCCTCTTCCTCCCCTCTTTCCTTGATCCCTACTCACCCTTTGAATCCCCCTCTCTTCTTCGCATCCTTTTTGCACCCCCTTTTTTCTATCTCTCTTCTGTCCATATTGCTCTGTCTCTCTCCCTTCTTCACCTCTCTTTCACTTTTACCTATGCTCTCTCTCTCTTTTCCTCCTCTTTCTTTCTTCTACTACTATCTCACTATGCTCTCTCTCCATTTATCTATTTATGCTCTCTCTTTTTCTTGCCCCCCCCCCTCTCTGTCGTGCTATTTTCTCTCTCTCTCTCGCTCTCTCTCTCTTTCTCGTGCTGTCTTCTATCTCTCTCTTGTTTTGAGTTCAGTCGTGTCTCATGGTGTGTAGAGAAAGCATGCCACTATGCTTTCTCTCTCTCACTCCACTTCTTTTCTATCTCACTCTCTTTCTCTCTCTGCCTTTCCCTCCTTTTCTCGGTCTTCTTCTCTCTCCCTCTTTCTCTCTTTGTCTCTCTCTCTCTCTCCCTCTTTCTTTCTCTCTCTCTCCCTCTTTCTCTTAGTTCCTCTGTCTCTCTCTCTCTCTCCCTCTTTTCTCCCTCTTTCTTTCTCTCTCTCTCCCTCTTTCTCTTAGTTCCTCTGTCTTTCTTCTTATTCTCCCTCATTCTCTGTCTCTCCTTATTTCA
>NW_007383820.1:0-4708 GCF_000475195.1 Diaphorina citri | reverse complement strand
TACTTTTATTATTCAAAAAGTCCAAGTTGAATAGGTATTGAGATTTTTAAGCAAATTAATACCTGGGATTATTTCAAATTTACTGAAATAAAAAGGAGTGTTCCACAGTCGAGCCGCCCCGAAACAACAGCTACATTAGACACAATGTGGTCTGTGTGGTAGTATCCCATCCCATTAGGTACCTAATCTCAGTACAGTTAGAATCAAAAGGAAAGATCCTGTATGGCAATATGGCCCTTTGACAAGGGGAAAAAAAATCCTATGGCCGCCTGGTATTTATTTTGATTATGCAATGTGCAAGGTTTGTTGCATAAAAATCTAAACTGGAACATTTTCTGCATTTATGCTCCCAAGAGTTCCCAAGCCTTTCTCATTAAAACGTTTCCCTGTGTAATTATGGTGTAATTACTGCAGTATTTGTTGACCTAGTCGGGGAGGTAGGCAATTGCAGGAAGTTTGTATAATACAGAACATACCTAATATTTAACATTTTAACGGAACTTCACAAAGTTACCGAGTCTTCAATTAAAAAATACAGAATTATTCATTTTTCAATTAAAAAATACAGAATTACCTGACGGTTTTTAAAATGATGCTACACGTTCAATTTTCAAGATAAAAGAGTGATATTTATTTTAATTGAAAGATAACAAAATAAGGTTTACTTTCATTGAGATTTTTAAACAAATTAATACCTGGGATTATTTCAAATTTACTGAAATAAAAAGGAGTGTTTCACAGTCGAGCCGCCCCGAAACAACAGCTACATTAGACTCATGTGGTCTGTGTGTTAGTATCCCATCCCATTAGGTACCTAAATTCAAAACCGAAAATCAGTTCGCAGGACAGTTAGAGTTAGAAATGTTAGAATCAAGTTAGAATCTCAGTACAGTTAGAATCAAAGGGCCCTTTGAGGAAGGGAAAAATCCTATGGCCGCCTGGTATTTATTTTGATTATGCAATGTGCAAGGTTTGTTGCATAAATATCTAGGCTGGAACATTTTCTGCATTTATGCTCCCAAGAGTTCCCAGAGCAAGCCTTTCTCATTAAAACGTTTCCCTGTGTAATTATGGTGTAATTACTGCAGTATTTGTTGACCTAGTCAGGGAGGTAGGCAATTGCAGGAAGTTTGTATAATACAGAACATACCTAATATTTAACATATTAACGGAACTCCACAAAGTTACCGAGTTGTGGAAGACAACGCTAGCCGAAAAATCGCCCTCATTTTGAAAACACTCAATCTGGTTCAAAATTCGACAAACTGTCTTCAGCACTTCCTGACTTCCTGGACTAATTTCTCAATGAAAAGCACCAGTCAACTCATCCAGAATCCTTGTCTTATTAATATACACCTGGTTTTTAACGTATTTCCATAAAAAAAAGGTCGCATGAGCTAAGATCGGTTAAGGAGGGAGGAAAATCAAAATGGGTGCGAAACTTCCTCTGAGCATTAGTAAAAAATTCACTACTTTTAGAAATGGCACCACAGCGATAGCTTGATTACCGAGTCTTCTTGACTTCCTGGACTATAGCACGAATTTCTCAATGAAAAGCACCAGTCAACTCATCCAGAATCCTTGTCTTATTAATATACACCTTGTTTATAACGTATTTTCATAAAAAAAGGTCGCATGAGCTAAGATCGGTTAAGGAGGGAGGAAAATCAAAATGGGTGCGAAACTTCCTCTCAGCATTAGTCAAAAATTCACTACTTTTAGAAATGGCACCACAGCGATAGCTCGATATTGCGGGGTCCACGACTACATTGTAACAAAACCTCATTTTGTTCTGAACTCAGTGATGTTCATTTCAACAAGCTACGACAAGTTATAACAAAGTTATGGGCAAATCAAATTCGTCAGGTAACGCTGGGTCACCCTGTATAATAACTAGGTATACAAAAAGGTGTCATTGTAAGTTCTCTTAAAATGACATGCCTACCTTTGTGGAAACACTCTGTGTTTTATTCTATGGGTAGGTAGGAGGCAAGTAGATCTAGTGCTTATAGAGACAGCCTATATTTTGTATTATACGTGGAAAGCTCTTTTTCTATAGGTATTTTGTGTTTGTATTTTCTATACGTAAATACTACATACTTACCTAATACTTTGAAAGCCTACCTGTGTGATAAATCTCGAATATAGGTATTCGAGGGGTTAATATAAGCTCATATTCAAAAGCCAGCCATATGGAGGACTAATATTAAAAGGCAATAGGGGAAAGCACCTGTGGCTTTTATTCCAGACACTCACTTCTTATTCCCTCCCCTCTTTCCCTTTCTCCCCCTCCTTTTTCTCCTCCGTGTATTTTCTCTTTAAAGTCTTCACTATCACTATGTTATATGAAAATAGTGCCCCTAATATCTTCGCTATGGTAATCTAATGAACTCAATAGAGCAAGAGCTTATGCTTATGCAGCTAGCAGCATCTACTCTCGTTATAAGATGATGTTAACCCTTGTATGCTCTGGGTCGCGGGTTTGATTTCCGCCCGGGCAAACTTTATCCTCAACAGGTAAAGTTCGTTCTCAGAACGGCTGGTTTTCTCCTATTCTGTCCTCTCTTCTATTTCGGAACGATAAGACCTCCGTTGTAACAGTTCCCCCTATCAAACGTCTGTTTTTTCAAGTTCATTTATTCTAAACAGATCAGGTTGGTTCTAGGAACGGAAATGCCACAAACCTCTGTTTTTTCAAGTTCATTTATTCTAAACAGATCAGGTTGGTTCTAGGAACGGAAATGCCGGATTTCTTTCGTCTTATCCTGATTCTTTCTTTGATACGATAAGACCTTCGTTACAGTCCCTTTTATCAAACCTCTTTTTTATTTTTCGTTCTCAGAACGGCTGGCTTTCTCCTGAAGAAGAAGAAAACGAAGAGGAAGAAGAACCAGAAAAGGAGGAGGAAGAAGAAGAAGACGAAGACGACGAAGAAGAAGTAGTGGAAGAAGAAGAAGAAGAAGAAGAAGAAGAAGAAGAAGAAGAAGAAGAAATCACGCAAGACCGAATTAAAATCGTCATATTTCATTTAGTTTGATAAATTTAGGTCCACTTGTTTGCTCGTTGTGTTTTTTATGCGCTTTTCAACACCGTGGCCTGGTCAACACAATAATTCAAGTAGGTATTTCATAACATTTCATCACGCAATCACGTTTGATAAACAATTTGAATAATTGGTATTATGCCATATGCCTAACTTCAGTCCCTTTTGCTGTGTAAAAAAAGAAGAAGAAGAAGAAGAAGAAGAAGAAGAAGAAGAAGAAGAAGAAGAAGAAGGAGGAGGAGGAAGAAGAAGAAAAAGATGAAGGAGAAGAAGAGGAGGAGGAGGAGAAGATGAAGAAGATTTCATAGCTTGAAGCTTTCTATTCAGCTTTTTCTAACGAGCCAAGGACCCAAAAAACAACCGGTCGAGACGAGGGTTATCACAGAATTCGCAGAACAAACAAATAAACTGAATACAAAATTGAGGTGAAAGCTCAAAATTTTACTTCTGTGTTTTAATATCTATTCATATTTCCGTACCCCATTATCATAATGTTTTTCCTTTGAAATTCAATGGTGGTACTGAATTTCAATAGAATGGAAAATTAAACAAATATACAGAGATAGCCAATCATCCAATGAACAAATTCAAAGGAAAATAGGTAATAGGTATATTGAAGATTAAATTTGTGGAGAGAACTTACCAGATTGAAAATTTGATGAAGCTGTGGTCAGTATGTTTTTGTTAAGCTACGCCGAGCAAGACCACTAAATGGATGAGAGACATGAACGGCTTAAGGATTTCGGCTAGTCACCTTATAATTATCACTGCATCACTAATCTCTCTCTCTCTCTCTTTCCCTTTCTTCTTTTCTCTTTCACTCTGATATCTTTATCCTCTTATCTTCCATCTTGATTCTCATCTCTTTCACTTTCACCTTTCTTCTTGTTCTTCTTCTTTTCCTTCTTCTTCTACTTCTTCTTTACCTTCTTTGTTTTATCTCACAACAAGATTATTCTAATGAGATAGAATTAAGTCGCTCTCAATTAGATACTCTCTTCCTCTCTTCCTCTCTCTCTCTCTTTCTCTCTCTCTCTCTTTAAATTAGACCCTCTTTCCCTCTCTCTCTGTCTTTCAGTTTTCACTATCACCTCCTCCCTCTCTTTCTTCTTCGTTTTGTACTCTCTCTTTTCAACAGTCTTTCTTTCATCCTTATCTCCCTCTTTTCCGTTACCTCCCTCAACCCTTATCTTTTTCTCTCCCATCTTCCCTATTCCCCTTAAAAACCCTTCTCCCTCCTTTATCACCCTTTCCTTTTCCTCTTCTGTTCCCTTTCCACCAATTCCACCCTCCGCAATGGAGCAGTTGCAAATGGGTAAAAATTATAAATAAATGGTCGATTCCTATGTTAAAATTTGGGAAAAATCCAAATCTGAGGTCAAAACTCCGAAAAAGTAACTTTAAAAGGTCGAAAATTCAATTTTCAATTGCCGTGCTAATGAAAAAGTTCAAAGAGTTGTGACGTCAGATTTCACGTCAAAATGCGCAGAAACGCTTACGCACAAACTAACGAAGCGGGAGTCATGAATTATGACGTCATCGCCTACGGGAGCGTATGCCGTGACATCAAACTTCACGATTTACCGTTATTTTTTAAATCGATTTATCTCGGTATCTAGAAGTCGTAGAGGAAAAAGAAAAATTCCGTTGGTCCTCATTTTTCCT
>NW_007383819.1:0-4709 GCF_000475195.1 Diaphorina citri | reverse complement strand
TTTTTTTAGTTGAGTTTCCCTGTCCCAAAGATATCGTAGTTCTCTATCTCACGGTGTAAAAAGGACCTGGTTTCTTATGCAACTTGATTGCAAGCCACCTCCAAAAGTTTTGTCTCGGTGCAACCTGCGGAACCTTTGGGAAAGTAATTGTAACGCAGAGAAAAGACGAATGAAAGAGAGAAAATGGAGGAGGAGGAGGTGGAGAAGGAGAATGAGAGACAGGGAAAGAGGAGGAGTAGGAGAAGTTGGAGAAGGGAGAGAAGGAGGAGAAGGATGGGAAAGTGGAATAGGAAGGAGAGGTGAGAAAGAGCAGGAGGAGAAAGAGTATAGGTCGAAACGAGGTAAAAGGAAAAGAAGGAAGACAGAGGAACAAAAAGAAGGAGACAGAAGTCAAAAGAGCTAGGTGTTCTAAGAAGAGGATGAAAAGGAAGAGAAATAAGAGAAGAAGATCAAGGAGAAGGAAAAGAGAAGGAGGGAGAAAAGTATACATAGTAATAGTAACAAAAAATAAGTAAATTCGGAGAAACTTTCTGTTTCGGCGAAGACCCGGAGAAAGTTTCACCAAAGAGAAATGAGGAAGGGAGAGAATCGGAAATAGGAGCAGAGAGAAGAGACAAAACTAAAAAGAAGAAAAAAGGGAGAAGGAGGGAGGGAGAGAAAAGGGACACATAAGAGTGGAGGGGGAGAGAGTGGAGAGGAGAGGGAAGGGTAATTTATAGTCAAACCCATAGTGATGTATGTACAAATAGCGCAAAAAGAGGAGGAGAAGAAGGAAGAGGAGGAGGAGAAGAAGAAAGAGAGGAGCAGAAGGAAGAGGAGGAGAATTTTTACAAATTTTCGAACCCTCCAAAAGTTTTGTCTCGGTGCAACCTGCGGAACCTTTGGGAAAGTAATTGTAACGCAGAGAAAAGACGAATGAAATAGAGAAAATCGAGGAGGAGAAGGAGGAGAAAGAAAAGGAGGAGGAGAATGAGGAGAAAGAAAAGGAGGAGGAGAAGGAGGAGGAGAAAGAAAAGGAGGAGGAGAAAGAAAAGGAGGAGGAGAAGGAGGAGAAAGAAAAGGAGGAGGAGAAGTTGGAGAAGGGAGAGGAGGAGAAAGAGATGAGAAAAGAGGAGGAGGAGGAGGAGGATGACAAGGATGAGGACACAAAGGTGAAAGAGAATCAGTTGTAACAAAGGAGGAGGCTAATGAGGAGGAAGAGCATCCTAGATCGAAACGAGATAAAATGAAAAGAAGGAGAAGTAGGGGGACAAAAAATCTGGTGTGAACATCACACGACTTTCCTTATCCTGTTGAATGGTGCTTATTTGGGTGTTCTGTTCTAACATTTACATTTACAATATCTCTAATCGGTTTAGTCGATATAGCTGAAAACCGCCAAAAAGCGGTCGAAACCCGCCAAAAAGCGGTCAAAATACCGCCAACCGCAGGACCTATTTTGACCAAATGGTTTGTGTCGCATCCTTGTCACATTTGACAGCTACATACCAAATTTCAAGTCTCTAGTTCTTACCGTTCTCGAGATATTTTGTTTACAGACAGACACACACACGGATCAATGGCTGAAACTTTGGATTTAGGCTCTAGGGACCTCAAAACGTGTTTTGGCACTAAAAACTGACCATCGAAAATTTGACCCGATTACATTACTTTCCTTCCTATAGGATAAGGAAAGTAAAAAAATCTACATCTATGTACATATTAGGTACCTACCTACTTAGTCCTTAAATATTTTAAGATCTCCTCGCTATAGGAAATGAATACCTCACCCCTAAAAGGAGATTTAGCTAAAAATTTCGAACGCCACAAAAATCTACCCCCAGAACTCCGGACAGTCGACAGACTGTCTCTTTTTCTCCCTCAAAAAAAAAAATCCCTTCTCTCATTCTCCTTCCAAAAAAATCCCTTTTTTCCTCCACTAAAAAATCCCTCTCTTTCCCCCACTAAAAAAAATCCCTCGTTTTCTCCCTCCAGAAGATATTTTCTAGTTTTCTCCCTTCTATCTCCTCCACTGGAAATACCTCCCCATTCTCCTTCCAAAAAATCCCTTTTTTCCTCCACTAAAAAATCCCTCTCTTTCCCCCACTAAAAAAAAATCCCTCGTTTTCTCCCTCCAGAAGATATTTTCTAGTTTTCTCCCTCCTATCTCCTCCACTGGAAATATCTCCCTTAATGTCTTCTCGTCATAGGAAGCATTAATCACACAGAACACACAAATCAATCATATAGCTTTCTCCCCCTCCCACTTTCTCCCTCTGTCTCTTCTCCCTCTCTCACACCCATCAATATTACGCACGCATCAAACCTTTTTTTGACTCATTTTTTTTTCTCTCTCTTCCTTTCTTACTTTATCTCTCTCACTCTCTTCCTTTTTTTTTTTTTTTTTTTTCTCTCTCTTCCTTTCTTACTTTATCTCTCTCACACTCCTACTCACTCTTTCGTTCTCCTTTTCTCTCTCTCTTTCTATTTCGTTCTTCTGGAATCTAGTTTATCTGTCTCTCCCTCCCTCTCTGCTTCTCTCTCTCTCTCAATTTTTTTCTCCCCCCCCCCACTTTCTCCCTCTGTCTCTTCTCCCTCTCTCACACCCATCAATATTACGCACGCATCAAACCTTTTTTTGACTCATTTTTTTTTCTCTCTCTTCCTTTCTTACTTTATCTCTCTCACTCTCTTACTCACTCACTCACTCTCTCTTTCTATTTCGTTCTTCTAGTTTATCTATCTCTCCCTCCCTCTCTGCTTCTCTCTCTCTCAATTTTTTATAGATTTTTTTTTTTAAGTGATTTCCACAATATTTGAGTTTAAATTTGGATTAATAAAATGAAGATAGTTTAACCCAATCGTTTAACTGAAACCAAGTTTAAACTGAGATTGTTAGACATTTGTTTAGCTGTCGAAATGTGTATACCTATTTAAAGTCTACCAGTAGAAAGGTGAAGTTTTTTTCCCCCATGTACAATGACGCGATGTTGAAATATAGACGTAAGGTTTAAACTGAGATTGTTAGACATTTGTTTAGCTGTCGAAATGTGTATACCTATTTAAAGTCTACCAGTAGAAAGGTGAAGTTTTTTTTCCCCCATGTACAATGACGCGATGTTGAAATATAGACGTAAGAGAGATAGAGAGAGAGAGAGAAAAGGGAGAGAGAGCAATATATCGCGGAGTATTGCTTTCTTTGTCTTGGTTTTCTTCATTACTCCCTCCCTCTCCCTCTCTCTCTCTCTCCTTTGTTTCTCCTCCTCCTTTCTCTCCTCTTCCCATTATTTTACTCCGATCTTTCTTTTTTTATGTTTTAAAACACCGGATGTTTTCAACGACTGTGTGGGACTCTCTCTCTCTCTCTCCCTCTCTGTTTCTCTTTCTCTCTCTTTTCTCTCTTTCTCCCTCTCTCTACTTCTTTCTTTCTCTCTCATCTCTCTTTCATAATACGAGAAAAATTTTCGTTTTGAAAAATATCAAAAAAAAAAAAAAAATCAGTTTGTTTGAGGTTTCGAAGCTTATTTTCCCCTCTGCCTCTCAACTCTCTCTCTTTCTCTCTCTCTCTCTCTCTCTTTCTCTCTCTTTCTCTCTCTCTCTCTCTCTCTTTCTCCCTCTCTCTTTCTTCCGCATTTTGTAAGCCCGGAAAAAGCTTTAAAATAAATTTTACATTTTGTTAAGCATTTGCAGGAAAACCACTAGAATTTCAAAGGAGATAGTTTTATGTACATTTCTTCGCCTCCTCCTCCTCCCTTCCTTCTGCTTTCTTTCTCCTTCCTTATTGTCTCTTCCTTTCTCCCTCCCATCCTGTTTTCCTTCCTCCCTCTCCCCTTCTCCCTCTCATCCTTTCTTTCCCTTTTTACTTCCCTGTCCCTCCCCTTTCCTTTGTAATCTTTCCCATCCTTCTGTTTTTTCTTCCTCCTTCCTCTCCCTTTTCTCCTTCTCTTCTCACTGCTCCTTCCTTTCCCCTAAATTCCTGTCTCTCCCTTCTCTTCGTATTTTTTCCATCAGTGGCGGATCCTGAATGAAAGCTGGGGGAAGTAAAAAAAAACAGGTAAGGTTCTTTTTTTTACATTTTGTTAAGCATTTGCAGGAAAACCACTAGAATTTCAAAGCAGATAGTTTTATGTACATTTCTTCGCCTCCTCCTCCTCCCTCCCTTCTGCTTTCTTTCTCCTTCCTTATTGTCTCTCCCCCCTTCTCCCTCCCATCCTGTTTTCCTTCCTCCTTCCCTCTCCCCTTCTCCCTCTCATCCTTTCTTTCCCTTTTTACCTCCCTGTCTCTCCCCTTTCCTTTGTAATATTTCCCATCCTTCTGTTTTTTTCTTCCTCCCTTCCTTCTCCCTTTTCTCCTTCTCTTATCACTGCTCCTTCCTTTCCCCTATATTCCTGTCTCTCCCTTCTCTTCGTATTTTTTGCATTAGTGGCGGATCCTGAATGAAAGCTGGGGGAAGTAAAAAAAAACAGGTAAGGTTCGTTCTCGGAACGGCTGGCTTTTTCCTATCTTGTCCGCCTTCTCTCTTCAAGTTCGAGACGATAAGAGTTTGGGTTTAGACCTTGGTATTTTTACAGTTACCTACCTCTATCAAACCTCTTATAAAAAATAAAAATTTTCACCAGCAGATCGGTATACTGTATATGGGTTTATACACTTTACTCGCACTTCGTGCTCGGGAGGGGGGCTTCGCCCCCCTCCACCCCCCGGGGGCTTCGCGTGTTCGCTACGCGGAG
>NW_007383818.1:0-4720 GCF_000475195.1 Diaphorina citri | reverse complement strand
AAATGAATATGCCGAACTGTTCAGCAAAGTAGATGAAGATGCAGAAATGATTCAGAATACATCCCTAGCGTTCAAGTCATTGACTCATTTGCTGCCAGGTGTTCGAGCTAGACATCTCAACCTGTTTGGAATCAAAGGTAAATATGACTTGCAGACAACTATTCTTCAAAGTTCAATTATAAATCCCAATGTACACAGGTCTCAAATCTATATCCTTTAGAAAGTTGTGAGTGGTGTGATTATAAGTACACATTATTTATCATAGGAGTACTGTATAGCTGTGTGGGCAGTATGTAAATACCGTGTGGCTTTGGAGAAGCTATATCTGACGTGGGTTGATGATGGGGACCTGTGATAGGTCTCGGTGGAAACGTAATCACTAGTTGTCAGGTTACAGTCGTGTTTGAATATCGTTTGTGTTTCGCAGGACGTCTTCTCTTGGTTGTTTAAATGCGAGGGTCTTAAAACTAGTGGAATAAGATCACATGGATTCCCGTAATTTCTAGTCTTTTTCCACATTTTCCTCTTCGGCTTTCATAATAACCAAATCGACTAGGAATTGGAAATCTTTAGATACCTACTTCTTATATTTAAATACAAGATCCATTCATTCATCCACATTCTGATCGCTCTATTTGCAGGACCCCAATACCGAAAAAGCTGAAATTTGGTAGGAAATTGGGAATATTCCCAGGTAATTAAGGAGCAGCGCTCCATTCTGCCACTCAAAATTTGACAGTGCTTACCTTCTGGATGTGCAGTCAGAGAGGATTTTACCGAAATCTAAATCGATCTCGAATTATGATGAATTTTCCGTGGCGAAGCACGGGAAACCTGCTAGTGTAACAAAGGCTAGCGTAACCTCAAACTAGTGTCATCTGGAGCACCATGGTACAATTCATAGTACGGCGCTATGATTGGCATATTTGTCATAACGTGGCGTACCAATATTGAAGCTCACAAAGTCTTGATTAAAACCTGGCAATCAGGTTCCGGTTTGACCTTACCTTACATGTCCACACTCCGATGGTCCACATTTCTTGCATTCAAGTCTCCATCTCTGCCTACATCAGTCATGTAGACCAGCGAGTCTCAACCGGGGTACACTTACCTACCCCTTGGGTGCCCGGGTTTAATCTCACGAACACCCAACTACCATCATAATGAGTACCGGGTACCCATACCTAGGTTGGTGTGTACTGGAACTAGTTCCAAACGCACCCATTACCTTTTGAAAAAGTTCAGTACATTGAGGTCAAAATTCAGTACTTTTTTGTACTGTTCTGCACTGATAAGCCGCCCAAATTCAAAATTTTGTTATTCGTTTTTTGGCCATTACACTTTTTTTTTCGAGTACCCCCTTAGGGTCTCGCGTACCCACGGTTGAGAATCGCTGATGTAGAGTATGAAAGATAATTGTGTTGTTGTGTTAGTTGGGGCATTGTTATTATCTTTCATCAAGAACAAATATTACAATAACGAGTGCTTTTGCTGCAAACTAATAGTTAGATTCGCACGTTTTTGAAAAATATTTCTTCTAATAACAGCAAGTGTGTAATAGAGATAATATATGTAATATGTATGTAGTTAATTTTATAATAATGGCTTTTATTTAAATTGATACCTCTCGATATTTTTGCTTGTATGTTTGTACGTACGTATGTATTTGGTCAATTTTTACAACTAACTTTTGCAGCACTTTTTGCCGACTGATTTTAAGCGAGTATACTTGTGTATTTTGGATGGCAATACACTATATCAAAAATTTGGAATGCTTGCGTAATAAAAGCATGTATTTGTAAAAAGAGAAATTGATCCAGCCTACTTAGCGTGGAACGTAGCCTACCTTGTAAGCGCTAGGCCTCGGGTTCGACCCCCGCCCGGTTCGGATTTTATCATGAACGGATAGGGTTCGTTCTCGGGAGGGCTAGCTTTCTCCTATGTATCCTGTCTTTCTTCTCTCTTCTCTTTTGGGACGCTAAGACCTTAGAAGTTATAGCTCCCTCTATCAAACCTCTTAAAAAAGAATAATAGCTAAAACTCCTTGAAAAAACTCATTTTAGCTAAACCCCTTTAAAAAATGTACTACATTTTCTTCATCAAGAACAAATATTACAATAACGAGTGCTTTTGCTGCAAACTAATAGTTAGATTCGCACGTTTTTGAAAAATATTTCTTCTAACAACACCAAGTGTATAATAGAGGTAATATGTAGTTAGTTTTATAATAAAGGCTTTTATTTATATGGATACCCATTGATATTTTTGCTTGTGTGTTCGCACGTATGGGTCAAATATTTGCTGCACTCTTACTTAGCCGATTGATTTTCAATGATACTTGTTGGTTTATTTTGAATGACAATACGATATTATATTAAACATTTGGATGCTTGGGTAATAAAAACGTGTATTTGTAAAAAAGAAATTGAGCCAGCCTAGTTAGCTTGAAAGCTAGCGCGTCTACTTTGTAAGCGCTAGTCCTCGTCCTCTGGTTAGATTCCCGCCCGGTTCGGATTATCCTGAACGGATAAGGTTCATTCTCGGAATGGCTAGCTTTCTCCTATGTATCCTGTCTTTCTTCTCTCTTCGCTTTCGGGGCGATAAGACCTTAGAAGTTATAGCTCCCTCTATCAAACCTCTTAAAAAAGAATAATAGCTAAACCTCCTTGAAAAAACTCATTTTAGCTAAACCCCTTTAAAAAATGTACTACATTTTGCCGATTTTCTCCACAGGAGCAAGCAATCAGTACGGAAAAGTACATCGAGTTGGAACTGAAGATAAATGAATATGCCGAACTGTTCAGCAAAGTAGATGAAGATGCAGAAATGATTCAGAATACATCCCTAGCGTTCAAGTCTATCAATAAGTTACCGACCATTGATGAAACTGAGATGTATGAAAAACAGGTAAGAAGACGAATGGAACTCCGTATTAAAGTTAAAAGACTATTTCGCAGAACTATTCAGCATTTGATACTTGGAAACCTTTTTTTTCGATTTTGAACTCAGCAATTACGTATCGGTTTTTCTTCCTGTGAACTCATGTATTTGGTATTTAATTTCTATTCTAGATTAGACATACACTGATAAGTTCGACCTCTCGCTATAATTAATCTTCCCAAATCTCTTGCCTGTAAATGGCATTAAATTAACTTCATCACCAGGTCAAACTAGTCATTAAAATTTTAATACACTCGAATACTGGGTGTGCCGAACAACTTATCAAAGTTGATTGATACCCAATTAACAAAGCTATAATTATACTTATACACATACGTATATCTATACTTATACTAGCTCAGACATACGTATTATTACGTGCAAGTACTATTAAGTTCTTGAGATTAATAATCATCGAAGGAAGGCATAGATCCGCCTCGCCTAAGGTTAAGAGGTGTGCTTTTGGGGCAATATTTTATGACTAGCTCGTATCAGAAATATGAATGATGTCATTTATCGTCTAAACTCTAAAGCCTAAAATGATTTGGAGTTTCTAAATATATCTAAATTGTTGTGGAACGCCTCTAGAGCCCAGAAACTGCTCAAAAGTATACGAATTTTAACTCAGCTTTCGTTTTATTACTCACATACATGTGAAGCTCTAAATATCACGGTTTTTGCATTATCATCTGAATATTCTTTACTAACAAGCAGGCAACCTGCAGACATTCGAACTTCTAAATAATGGCACGAAACTTGAAGAATTTGCGACCTTGGTATTTGGTCGCGAAAATCTTTGGTGATTATTCGAATACCGAAGTACACACAAAAAATCTTGCCAATTTGAACACCTACGGACAACCAAACAACCAAGAACCAAATAAAATTGTAGTGTGCTCAAAATGTGATTTATGTTGAGTAGTTTTCCGTAATGTTTAAATCACCTGTGTTTAGTCTGTAAAGTAGTCGGTGGGTGAGTGGTCAATGATCTTCAAAGTAATGATATCGGCAAACAGTATTGAAAGATTGATTTTTGCACTCTTTTCTTTAAGCATAATGAATTAGATACTCTTTTCTAGAAGTATAAATTTACCCATTTCCTTCTCATAGGTACTTCTTTTTCTACACCTTTTTCCAAATTTTTATTTGTCGTTGGCATTTCTTTCTTTATTCTTCCTCTCCATACCCTTCTATCCATGATTGTTTGTCCGTCTTTTCTCTCTCAGGATTATTTCTCCATCCTCTCTTCTGTATAACCAGTTCTAGGTTGTTAAAATCAAAAGGAAAATTCACTTAAAAAGAATATCAACATTGCGTTATTATACGTAGATACTGACAATAAGCCACTTCTTTCTAAAAGTTCACTTTAACACTACCAGTAATCCAGTTCATAATCGTGTCGACAACCACCTCTGTTAAATTATAATTTAAATCAAAATTTCAACAATGATTTATTTGTCTCGACACAGTTGAAAATACATGATGTATATTTTGTATTGCGTAGAATCAAGTCAAAGTTTTGGATCAAGTTTACGATATAAGATTTATAAGACCAGCGTGGGTATTAGGTGGTAATTATTTCGAGACCATGACCTATTAAAGTGTCTGTGATCTTGTAAGATGTTTACTATCGCGGCTATAATGATGGTTATCTTTCGCAGGTGTTATAAGAAGAGTTCTTTCCTTTTTTTTTAGAAAAAAGTTAATAACCGTTTGGTTTTCTTTGCTTTTGATTCCAGAACCTGTCTCCCTATTATGAAGAATCACGTTTAGTAGGACG
>NW_007383817.1:0-4725 GCF_000475195.1 Diaphorina citri | reverse complement strand
AGTTCAAGAAACAAGACATAAGAAGAAGGTGGTTTGGCATCTCCACTATTTTTATCCAAAACACTGTATTTTTTCTTCCCTGTCAGTTCTGTTTACATGCAGAGAGACCAGTAGGCTGGAAAGGGTTAACATTTTTCTTTTAATTTAATATTAAATTATTATTGAACACTTTAAATAGAGATAAATCAAAAGATGCGGTAGTTTTTTCATAGGAGGAATATTGTGAATTATCTAATGGAGAAATAATTATGTTGAGATTGATGTTAATTAATATCTATAGATACATTATTATTAAATATATGTAGGTATTTAAATGTTCAGATTTACCTGTGTGAGAATTTCAGATAGAGAGAGAGAGAGAGAGACGAAGTACTTACCTAGCCTAGCCAATATAGCAAAAATCATTTGACAGAATCTAATAAGGAAAATCTAATAAAATCTAATCGTAAATCGATTGAGAATCCCAAATTAAAAAAAAAAAGTCATACCTTCCTAGGTGTTGTTGTCAGTTGTTTTTCCTTTTTTTTCGTATCTGGCATCATCCTACGCTAACTGTGATTAGGTCATTACTGTCATAATGCTCAGTAAGTTGTGTTGGTTACGTACGTATTTTACGCTTAGTTACGCGTACATGAGATGGGCTCAGTTACGTAACAGGTATACGAGGTGGAAGATGCTATTCTATCCCAATGCCAATATAACTATATCATTTACCCTAAAAAATACCTTCAGACTAAACATTGAAACGCGTGTGGCGGTAATTCAGGCGTTGCGTTGGGAGGGTGCTCGGGACAATTTCCCATCCGGACTCGAAAAGTAAGTAAGGTAATTTCAAGGTAGGTAACTTCTTTGAAGGTACGTATCTAGCACACTGCGGTGGTGCTGCCGCAGATACATAAATTGGTGCTCAATCATGTACCTACCTAGGCATCTCAAACAAGAACAAGACATCATAGTCAACATATACCTACCTGAAAATCGATGCATTTCAATAGATATTGGAGTGAAGGGATCCTCCTAGCGTATAGCGGCGGACCACAAAGAAATCACGGTAAACATTTCTAATGAGTTAATTTGGAATTTTAGAAATAGATAGTACCTAGATAGATAATACATAGAAATATATATACCTATATGGTAGATAGGAATAGATAGAATAGAAACAGGTAGAAATGCAGTCTCACACGTGTATGTGTGATAGAAAAATCAAAACCTAATAGGTATCTATCTGGTAACGAACCTGAAATGTTCTGACGTGTCAAGAAACGTAGCTTGGTATTCTACGTAAAGGTAAAGGAATATGACTTCATTTGTGACGTCATTTGTGTATGCCAGTCAAACCTTTGGTTTTGAAGCAAGTTTCCTTTGAAATGGATGGTCTTCAATATAAATAGACAGAATGGAATAATAGTTATTATAAAATAATACTCTTAGAATAATATTCATTCAATCAGGTTTGTAGTTTTCTTTAACAATTTTGGGTCTCACACGCAGTTTCCTTGGTGTTCCCTACCTACAAAGATGGAGAGCCATGCTAAAAGCAGTAAGAGCTTCATTTTGAAACTTCAGATTGATAAATATAACATAATTTACATTGGATAATATTCATTCAATCAGGTTTGTAGTTTTCTTTAACAATTTTGGGTCTCACACGCAGTTTCCTTGGTGTTCCCTACCTACAAAGATAGAGAGCCATGCTAAAAGCAGTAAGAGCTTCATTTTGAAACTTCAGATTGATAAAGATAACATAATTTACATTGATACACATTTACATATCTAGACTTCTTTGCAAAACTGTGTGAACTTCTTGTTGAAATTGATTATGTGAAAACAACTCATTCGTCATTAGCAGGTGAACTTCTTTGCAAAACTGTGTGAACTTCTTGTTGAAATTGATTATGTGAAAACAACTCATTCGTCATTAGCAGGTGGAGAACAACTTATCAGAATACTCAATAGCACAAATTCTGCTGGTATTTCTGAAATATATGCGGAAAAATGGTTTCAAAACCAGAATGAAATACGACGTGCGATGAATTTATTCAAATTTGGTGTCCCAAATGAAGACATTTTGTCGTAAAAACCCCCGTGTGAGACAAAACTTCTTTGCAAAACTGTGTGAACTTCTTGTTGAAATTGATTATGTGAAAACAACTCATTCGTCATTAGCAGGTGAAGAACAACTTATAAGTAATATAAGTATACTCAATGGCACAAATTCTGCTGGTATTTCTGAAATATATGCGGAAAAATGGTTTCAAAACCAGAATGAAATACGACGTGCGATGAATTTATTCAAATTTGGTGTCCCAAATGAAGACATTTTGTCGTAAAAACCCCCGTGTGAGACAAAAAACGAGCAAATGAGATTCACAACACCATAATTTGAGTCAAAAGAGTCTCAGATTCGAGTCCAGAGGAGTAATTTGGTGAAATATGATCTGTTGTGGCCACCTCAGCTCAGCGGGTGCTAAGGTAACTCATTTGAGGTTTTTTTGAATATTTAAGACCTAGGTAGGGACATAAATATTGTGAGAGACTCCGGTCTAGTAGTGGTCTGCGTCTGAATGAATGCCACTAGGCTCATTACTTACCAAGCCGTGCTCACACGATCTTCTTCCAAACAGGCGCGCAAAACGTCTACGAAGACTATATTCCTAAAGTCTATTTCTCCCTGATGTAATACCCGTAACAAACGCCCAATCATGCTTGACAGGAGGTTTGTCAAGCAAAAGGCTTGAACGTGTTTGGCGGAAAAAAGATAACAGGAAACAGACAGCCTGTTGTTTGATGAAAATTCAATTATTCAGCCTGATTCAACCTGCTTGTTATTGCCCGCGACACACATGTTCAAGCTGTGTGCTAACCGATGGCTTTCTATGCAGTTGTTACAACAGTGGTAACAAGTCATACTCTTGAGAATCCCCTAGGTCCTCGGTATCCAGGGCGGAGGAGTGTGTAATAATTTTCTGTTGACAAATAAAAGTTCTCCCATAGGTATACCTATGTTGTCATAATGTGAGACAAAATCCAAATATGTGTAAGTTAGTACAAGTAGACCGGTCGGTGTTTAACTTTGGCTCTCCATGTAAACGCGGCTTCGTGTTATTTATTCTTTCCCTTTCTACACAGTGGTTGTTCATATTTCATCTCGTGTTTTGGCACTAAAAACTGACCATCGAAAATTTGACCCGATTACATTACTTTCCTTCCTATAGGATAAGGAAAGTAAAAAAAGGGCAATAAAAATTAGCAACATGCTGTTCTTCGTTATACAAACAAGAGGGACCCGATGAGAGTGGGCGACCTATGTCAGTGGACAATTGTCACCAGAAATCCGCAGGACGTGGTAAGTTTTAGCCGTATTCAAATTACACGTCTTTTGAATAGGGGGCACCTTACTTCTCCCCCCCCCCCTTCAGCTCCTATCCACGATGAAAACATGTGGCGAAAGTTTTCTTACCATCAAGTCGAAGATCAGGGCCTGATATTCTGATAAATGGAAGGGTTGTGTCAGTTGTGCATTTTATGTCAAAGCGGCCTGCTTTTTCCATCCTTTTGTAATTTGTTAAAATCTCCCCTACAGGATTCACTTTTGGCTCACCACTTTCAGAAATAGACCAAAGGAACCTCATGAGACCATTTACGATTTTACTACAGAAAAGAGAAAAGTACAATATAACTTGAGAAATCTGTAGTTATTTGCCTGTAGTACGAGATAAGAATTTTGCCCTTTGTAACTATTATCTTTCTTCTTTGATTGGGATTCTGAAAATGATACGAAATTTTAAACTCTCCCCTGTCATCATTCCTTCGTCTTTTTCAACCTCTTCTCCCATTCCCAGCTTCCTCCTTCTCCTTTAGTTCTCCCTGTCTCCCTTTCCTCTTCCCCTTCTTCTTTCCTTTGAAGTTCCAGGAACGCACGAGTTTTATGGAGCAGAAAAGTAGTTTGAACATGACACAAAGGCCTTGGAATGCTATTACACATCTTCTGAATAGGGGGCACCCTACTTCTTCCACCCCCTTCAGCTTCTATCCACGATGAAAACATGTGGCGAAAGTTTTCTTACCATCAAGTTGAAGATCAGGGCCTGATATTCTGATAAATGGAAGGGTTGTGTCAGTTGTGCATTTTGTGTCAATGCGGCCTGCTTTTTCCATCTTTTTGTAATTTGTTAAAATCTCCCCTACAGGATTCACTTTTGGCTCACCACTTTCAGAAGTAGACCAAAGGAACCGCATGAGACCATTTACGATTTTACTACACTGTGAATGGCGACAGAAATATTTGTGAAACAGGCTCGATTTTTGGCCTAGCAGAATATGGAAAAATGCTACTAACAACGTAAGTACCTACAGTCTAAAATTGGAGAGCAAAGAGCATAGAGCTTTTTGACCAAACTATTTTTAACCAAACGCAAAGGCAACCTTCTGTAAAAGAGGAGCAAAATGGAAACTAAAGATAATAGAAGTCTCACTAGTAACAAGTGTAGATGAAACATAAAGTTTGAATCCAAGAGTTTAAGTTCAACACAAACATAATAGACAAATTTCTTCTCAGCAACTCACTAGTAACAAGTGTAGATGAAACATAAAGTTTGAATCCAAGAGTTTAAGTTCAACACAAACATAATAGACAAATTTCTTTTTTTCACTCGCTTCAAGCGATGACTAGATCCTCGGTACCTTATTGTTTAACCGAATTAAAGACGATTTTAATTTCAT
>NW_007383816.1:0-4732 GCF_000475195.1 Diaphorina citri | reverse complement strand
TTCACCTGTTTAAATTCAACACAAACGTTGAGATTTATAAATAATGCAAATAGCAACAGTGCAACAGGTGGTTTCACAACCGCGAAGAAACATCAGACTAAAATATAGCCAAATGTGAATGAAGAAGCCTAGTACACACCGGAAACATTTGGTTCGCAACAGTTGCGCGAATGTTGCGAAAGAATAATGTTTGGAATGTTGCGCAACTTTCAAGATGAAACCGAGTGCAGGCTAAAAGACTAGGAACATGTTTGAGAAATAAGTCTGGAGGCTAAAGAAAAGTTGCTATCTTGTTGATGAATTGTTGCGAAAAGATTTTTGGATTGTTGAGAAACAATGTTACCGAGGAAAATGTTATTGGTTAAGTACGAGGTCTAATAAACATCAAAAATCAAAATTCATTTGTAATTCCGTCGTTATTAAGATGGAAATTGCAATTTATTAGATATTTCTACAGAAATGGATTTTACATTATTGAGAAGGAACATGCAAAGGAATTAAAGCAACATGCAAAAGAGGACGGGGAACTTACCGTGGTATCTGAAGATTATATTGACCTGATGATGAGCGGTACTGTCCGAAACGTGTGAGAAATAAAACAGTGGGTTACTTACCTGAAAACAGAGATAAAGAGTGAAGAAAATTGATCATCAGAATAATCATTAAATGCCAGTCTGGTTAGTTTGGAGGGGAACGCGTCTGCCTTGTAAGCGCTAATTTGTGGGTTCCATTCCCACTTGGGGTGAATCAAGTTCAGCCATCGGTGAAAAAGGGCTTAATTGTTATCTCTCGCTCCAGTGGAGGGACAATTGAATTATTTTCCAAGTCCCCCGCCCCGTGTGCCAAAGTCCCCTCACTGTCCCAAGTTCGCCCCACGTTCCCTGACTTTCTCCCATCGTGAACACCACCTTGCCCCGCGGTTCGTTCCCGGTTCGACCCCCCTTCTCTCGGAATAAATATAAATTGAACCCTCGCTCTTGGGAAATTCAACATGGCGGCTTTTAACGAGATTTCGCTTCCTTCGTTCCATTTCCTCTTAAATGGGTCATTCGTGTTAAAAAATGTGAGACCTCCGTTCTACCTTAGCTCTTCTAAAGAAAATATTATCTAAATAATTTTCCATCACTCCTTTATCAATTAACTTGCTGTTGAATTAATGATCCTGGATTACGAAACCTAGATCTTGACCGCAGTGCACTGATGAAAATTACAAAACAATACTAACATTGTTATCTTTATTATTGACCCTCGCCCCGAGCGGCTTATGGCTTTCAGTAATTAGGAGACTTTGTTGTTAGGTTTTGTTCCTAAATAAAGCGCACCTAATTTCTAAACATTTTATAAATACCGAGTACCTCCATACCTCGGCTGTGTGTTTATTTATTTATTATTAGAGTGAAAGGGGGGGACCCTTTGCTACCTAAACCTATGTATCTGTGTTACTGTTATTGTTCCTAAATAAAGCGCACCTAATTTCTAAACATTTTATAAATACCGAGTACCTCCATACCTCGGCTGTGTGTTTATTTATTTATTTATTTATTTATTATTAGAGTGAAAGGGGGGGGACCCTTTGCTACCTAAACCTATGTATCTGTGTTACTGTTACATGTTTATAAGGGGGAAGGAGTTTACTTTGAGACGAATGGACTTTACAGACTTGTAGGTTTAGATATAGAGAATATTTTTTATGACAAAAACCGGAAATCGAAAATTTTGGAGATTGCAGGTTTTGACATGATACCCCTCATAGTTTACTCATAATAGCTAAAGAGACCTCTCTAGCATAATCTGTAAACTCAAAAACTGATTGCTCCTCGTTCATTTCCCGCTCTGCTGGCGCAATAGATGTGGCTTCGATTCCCGACCGAGGCTCGGAATTTTATGCCTAAGCAGGACTTGACGATTACTTATTCACTTTATACCTAGATTACCTTTTTTTTATTTCCCTGGGACTGCAAAGTACTTCCTCAGGGGCATTTATTTTTACACCAACAATATACCTAGATAACAATAACAATATACCAACAATATATTTTTACACCAACAATATACCTAGATTACCTAGTAGGTACAATGCTAAATAAATGGAGATATAAATATCAATGGATACTAGCGAATTTCACATATTATTAAATATTGAAGGGCGTATTTGCGTTTTATGACACCTAATTATATATTAACTACGTTCTTGTATCACTTTTTTTATGTTAATGCGCTTGGAAAAAGAATAGTTAACCGCACAAGTTGTACACTACACACAGAATGCAAGTTCAAAAGAATGCAAGTTCAAAACTACACACAGAATGTAAATTCAAAAAAAAAAAGAAAAAAAATCCCAAGACCGTGTTGAATTTTCACTCGGTTCTAGAAAAAACAATCTCGGATCAAAACAACGACCGAAAATCGTATAGAAACGCAGAGACGGGGCGGGGGTAAACCTCGATTCACAACGGCTAAAAGAAGCAAAAAACCACGGGGTAAAAAAACGCGAAAAAAAATCAGCAGATGTCCGAACTATAGAAGCGCAGAGACGGGGCGGGGGTACACGACGATTCAAAACGGCTAAAAGAAGCAAAAAACCACGGGTAAAAGGTAAAAAAAAACGCGAAAAAATCAGCAGATGTCCGAACGATTTTCTCTGAAATTCATCACCCCGATGCGATGGTTCTTAGGTGAAATTTCCACTGGTTTCACTGGCGAAGTTGAGGGTAAATCACATTGTCACTCGCAAAACATACGGGTTCCTTGTTTAGAGACGAAAATCCAACATGGCGGCCCCGTGAGCCATCGGGTTTTGTACTGAGTTGACATTATGTACTGAGAACCCTATAACGTTGACATTAGGCTACGAGCTGTGAGCAGTCAGCAACGAATTAATGCAAGACCTCACAATGAAAATGTATGGAAAAATCTAGACAGGGTGGACGAAGAAAATCGGGGACAGATTCTTTCACAGTTAAAGTGAACGGGGACAGTGCTTCAGAGGTCTGCAGGGATGATTCAGAGAAAGGGCCCTTGTGAGGCCGTAAGGGTTCTTCAAAGGCCCAAAATCGGGTTCAAATCTTGAACCCAATTGGGAACTCCTTGTACGGATTTCATCAAATTCGAACAAACCGTCGGAGAGTTAAAGTGAACGACACAGACAACAAGAGTCTAATGTAGCAGTTGTGCTGTTCCTAAAAAAATGACAAAACGACAATGAAACACTCATCTTCTTTTATCTGTATGGACCAGGTAATGAAACCTCTATGGGACAACCCATCCAACTAAGACCTCTATCTGGAGCAACCCGACTCGGATCTCTTACATAGTACAAAACTTCCTTATTAATCAACTCGAGCGATAATTTAGAATTTTTCCCCTAAAAATCAGTCTTTTATCAAATTTAAGGCTGAAGGGGCCCTTTGGGGGCCTTGAAAATATGGAAAGGCACACCTACCACTCACGAGAAAAAAAATGAGCCATCAACCATCAAAATCGGTGCAGTGGTTTAGGCTGTAGAGCGGTCAACGTCAAAGAAGAAGCGGAAGCGGAAGCGGCAGCAGCAGCAGAAAATGATGAAAAATTTGACGTTTTTCAAAGTCAAATATCTCCGGCTAAACTTAACCGATTTTGATGACTTTTTTTTTCAACTTGGTCTACTTTCATGCCCCAACACACACACGCAATCCGTTTTCTTCCATCATTTGTAGTTGTCTGTCTACAACTACCTGAAAACGGCTACTTTCCCTGTCGCGTATAATATCTCTAGTAGCGCGGTCAAACTTTCTTGACTTGGCGGGGCGGAGCGCTACCGCGCTCCTTAATATGTAGATAATATTTTATGTAACATAATCTACATATTTCGTATACAGCCACAGGTTATGTTTTATGTTTCTGTGGGCTTTTGCGAAAGGACAAAGGTCGGCCTTTCCTAAGGTGCTGTAATTAAAATCTAGTACGGAGTGGTAGCCGACATTTTGGTGAATTGATTGGAGAGAACAGAGAACTCTCCTGATATGATTACTGGTGGGGTTTCTTCGACGATTTGACAATAATGGGGGTCTCCGTCCCCTCGACCTTGAAAACAATAGTTCCAACATAATAATTCCTACTGTACCTATGAGTACTGTATGGGACCTCATAGGTTCACAAATGTGACAAGGATACAACACAAAACGTTTGGTTGAGATGGTTGCTGCGCTTGGCGGTATTTTGACCGCTTTTGGACAGATTAGGACCGTTTTTTGGCGGTTTTCAGTTATAGCGCCAAAACGGTTAGAGATATTGTAAAAGTTAGGGTAAAAGAACACTCAAAAAAGCATCATTCAATAGGATAAGGAAAGTCGTGTGATGTTCACACCTGATTTTTACATTTTACATTTTTGGGCCAGCCTGATGGGATAATGTTCGTTCTCGGAACGGCTGGCTTTCTCCTATCGGTCCTATCCTGTCTTCCTCCTCTCTTCGATTTCGGGACGATAAGACCATAGGAGTTACAGTTCCCTCTGTCAAACCTCTTTAAAAAAAAATAAAATAATAATAATAATAATACATTTTTGGTAGGTACCTATTGGTACAATATAAAGGTAGGTATAAACAGTGCTTATTTATTTGTTTTCCAGCCGGAATCAATAGATCATACCTATTTAGATAATTATTTTTCTGGGGATGGGGTCACAAAATTTTGATTGGATCGCCTCAGGGCCACCCTGTATCTGATTAGAGGAGTTTGTAATGTGTTTCCAAT
>NW_007383815.1:784-4733 GCF_000475195.1 Diaphorina citri | reverse complement strand
TTTTTTTTTTTTTTTTTTTTTTTTTTGTAAAATAAATATAATTAGGTACCAATCCTCAATCAATCAATCAATCAATCAATCAATCAATCAATCAATCAATCAATCAATCATTCATTCATTCATTTTCCCTCTCTTGTCTGCCATTTATCAGTTGTCTGTTATCAAATATGAGTTGAAAATTTATTTTGTTCCACCATAAAATGGCAACGAACAATTTTGCACTCTGCCTGTCTGTTTCTTTGTTCCGAGATATTTATCTCTCGAATTTCGAACTAAGCATCTGTCTCATTTTCATAGATTGTGAGGAAAGAACCCTGCGACTTAGAGCTTAGAGCCCGTCATTCCCACTTGTCCAGAAAAAAAATCGTGTCCTATGTAGTGGGAACGGGAACTCTCTCATTTAAATGACATTGCCTACAGGATATTCGAAAAAAAATCGGGTGAAACTCCCTCGAATTTCGAACTAAGCATCTGTCTCATTTTCATAGATTTTGAGGAAAAAACCCTGCGACTTAGAGCCCGTCATTCCCACTTGTCCGGAAAAAAAATCGTGTCCTATGTAGTGGGAATACTCTCATTTAAATGACATTGCCTACAGGATATTCGGAAAAAAATCGGGTGAAACTCACAAGTGGGGACGGGCTCTTAATCAGAACAAATCCTATGACCGCCTGGAAACTGCCCGAGTATGCAACGTGCAAAGCAATAACAAAGTTCTTAGTTTTCATCTGACTATGACCACCTGGAAACTGCCCGAGTATGCAACGTGCAAAGCAATAACAAAGTTCTTAGTTTTCATCAGACTATTTCAGAGTGATTCTAGTACTGTACAAACAGTTACGAAAATCACTCAAGTTAAGCAGTATCATGCGTGGTTGGTATCTGGATGATCGAACTAAAAAAGCAATACCCAAGCCGAAATGTGCGAAAAATTACAATCTAAGAAACTATATTTAAAAGCGCTTTGTAAACAGTCAAGAAGTACAAAAAAAGGTCTTACGATAATCAAGTCATTGACAATATTAACAAAAGATAATAATTATGTAGGTACGTTCAATACAAAAAAGCTCGGTATACGCAGTCGATAAGTACCTTCCTACCTTCTTTTTTTTTTTTTTTTTAATAAATATAATTAGGTACCAATCTTCAATCAATCAATCATTCATTTATTTTCCCCCTCTTGTCTGCCATTTATCAGTTGTCTGTTATCAAATATGAGTTGAAAATTTATTTTGTTCAACCATAATATTGCACTCTGTTTCTTTGTTCCGAGATATTTATCTCTCGAATTTCGAACTAAGCATCTGTCTCATTTTCATAGATTTTGAGGAAAAAACCCTGCGACTTAGAGCCCGTCATTCCCACTTGTCCAGAAAAAAAAAAATCGTGTCCTATGAAGTGGGAACTCTTTCATTTAAATGACATTGCCTACAGGATATTCGGAAAAAAATCGGGTGAAACTCACAAGTGGGAACGGGCTCTTAATCAGAACAAATCCTATGACCGCCTGGAAACTGCCCGAGTATGCAACGTGCAAAGCAATAACAAAGTTCTTAGTTTTCATCAGACTATTTCAGAGTGATTCTAGTGCTGTACAAACAGTTACGAAAATCACTCAAGTTAAGCAGTATCATGCGTGGTTGGTATCTGGATGATCGAAATAAAAAAGCAATACCCAAGCCGAAATGTGCGAAAAATTACAATCTAAGAAACTATATTTAAAAGCGCTTCGTAAAACAGCCAAGAGGTACAAAAAAAGGTCTTACAATAATCAAGTCATTGACAATATTACTAAAGATAATAAATATGTAGGTACGTTCAATACAAAAAAGCTGGGTATACACAGTCGATTATTTTTCAACTTATTGTTTCATTACAAATTGAGGGGCGCGCAGCAAGAAGGTCAAAAGTCGACTTTTGCCCTTTTTGCGATTTTCAAACCACTTTATTTGTGTCATAAAAAAAATGCAAAAAGGAGCTTACGACTAAATAGTCCGCAAGAGTGTGCTAGCAAGTAAATATAAGCAAGTAAACTCAAAATGATTTGTTAGAGGATTAACAATTAGATGAAAGTCACAATGAAATTAATTGATTTGTATCTCACACAAATGACACGGCTATTCAAGTTTCAAGATTTCAAATTTCAATAATAATAAATAATAAATTAATTGAGGGGCGCGCAGCAAGAAGGTCAAAAGTCGACTTTTGCCCTTTTAGCGTATACAGGCTTATTGGGCGCGGAATTTTGTTCTCTACACAGTACAGAAAAAATTATCTCGATTTTTCACGAAGTTACACGAAAAAATCATCAGACTATTTCAGAGTGATTCTAGTACTGTACAAACAGTTACGAAAATCACTCAAGTTAAGCAGTATCATGCGTGGTTGGTATCTGGATGATCGAACTAAAAAAGCAATACCCAAGCCGAAATGTGCGAAAAATTACAATTTAGAAACTATATTTAAAAGCGCTTTGTAAACAGTCAAGAGGTACAAAAAAAGGGTCTTACAATAATCAAGTCATTGACAATATTAACAAAAGATAATAATTATGTAGGTACGTCCAGTAAAAAAAAGCTCGGTATACACAGTCAGGCTTATTCGACGCGGAATTTTGTTCTCTACACAGCACAGAAAAAATTATCTCGATATCTCGATTTTTCACGAAGTTACACGAAAAAAGCCTTTTGTAAACAAACAATTTTGTAATTAGGTAGTAGGAAAAACTTTAAATGCGATTTCCCGAAAACGCGATTTTGCTACATTTGCCCTTCTTACTGCGCGGACACAATTTTCATCAGTAATGGTTTCTTCAAATTAAATTGATCCCAAGCGCAAGGTAAACCTAGACCCTTGACAAATGAGATACTTAAGATAAGATTTGATTTATTTGTAGTCAATTAATTTTTTATAATAAAAGGAATTTGGCAACAGCATTTTTAAGTCATAAAAAATAAAAATGTAAAAAGCAATGAGAAAAAACAAAGTCCCTTTACTCTAAGACAAATGGAGTGTGCCTGAAGGCCTGTGATATGTTCTAATCCACTCGACCTCATCTGGGGAGTATTACTTAATGGGAACATTACATAGGTCGTCAAACTTTTTCACCGACTGTTGTACACCGCGCTAAGGAAAGCCGCCAACAAGAACAAAGAGCATTTTAACTAGATAGAAAAACAATAAGGAATGGCTAACCTGTGTGCCAGCTCTCTCTCGTCTGTGATATCCATGCCTGTGCCGCCCCCTGCCGCTGCCGTGCCTAGGAAACTATCCATAAAGTAATCAGTAAAAGACGAAGCACAGGAAGAAGACTTGGCAACACTGCCCTCCGTCTGTGATATCCATGCCTGTGCCGCCCCCTGCCGCTGCCGTGCCTAGGAAACTATCCATAAAGTAATCAGTATAAGACGAAGCACAGGAAGAAGACTTGGCAACACTGCCCTCGGACTGTTTACGAGGCCAGGGGCTCAAATAGGAGTAGTTTTGGGTTAGATAGTTCTGGGCCGAAGAATTTTGGGTTAGAGAGGTGTGGGCCGAAGAATTTTGGGTCAAAGAGTTTTGGGCCGAAGAACTTTGAGACGAATTGTTTTGGGTCAGAAAAGTGTGCGCCGAAGAGTGTTGAGACGAACTGAAATAGTTCTGAGTTAAAGACTTTCCCGAATAGTTTTGAGGAGAGTTCTGGGGCGAAACGTTTTGGCCCGGAAAACTTTTATAGTTGGACGATAGAAAGATCGGATCGGACCGATTAGGGGCCGGACTATCGTCAGAGCTCGGTATTCGTACGGACGGCAAATGATCGCACATTGTGACCGAAATTTGAGGGTCGCACTTCTTAGAAAGATAAAAACAAAGTTTAAACTATTAATTTAGTAAAAAAAAAAAAAAAAAAAAAAAACCTATATGTTTAAGTTTTTAGGTTTAGGTTTTAAACTGTTACAAAGTTTACACT
>NW_007383815.1:0-284 GCF_000475195.1 Diaphorina citri | reverse complement strand
GGGAAATCTATCAAGTTTATATGGAATTGAATTCCGGAGGCACTTTTTGTGCTCTTGGGAAATCTATCAAGTTTATATGGAACTTTTAACTGTGCAATAGTAGTTGTATCAAGTTTATATTAAACTTTTATAACAGCCGAATAGTAGGTAGTTGTATCAAGATTATAATGGAACTTTTAACAGCAGATCAGTGATTGGGAAACTCGAAAAAAATGAAAATTTCACTCTTCGGATGATCAACAAGTGTTCGCAAAGGCAGTTCAAAAAGGTAACTAAAGGCTTGT
>NW_007383814.1:0-4735 GCF_000475195.1 Diaphorina citri | reverse complement strand
TTGAGAGCATCAGCATTTTGTTTGTGTTTCGAGAATTAGCATTGAACCATGTGGGGTTGAGAATGTGGGATTTTGACATTGTCACCATAATCTCTGCATGGTGTTTTTCGTATGTACATTTGTACCTAAAAGTACCCAAATATTACATGATTTCATTTGTGAAATGGTTCATCCACATCACATTTCGACAGGGAAAAAACTGAAAACTTTTCAAATGAGCCACGATTAGCCCATTAGTTTACCACCATTGACGAGAATACCACACATGGGTATTTAGATTGCAAACCACCCATCTCTTAAAACCTAGCTTTTATTCTTACACGATTTAAAAACAAAACGTGATATAGGTACTGATCCTCAGGATACTGGACCACTTGGACCACCCTATACTCTCCCAAGTCAAAACAATAGCTATATTAATTGATCAATTAGATAATAACACAGGAGATATAGGTAGAGGGGATGGGTCAACATTAACAGCGAAGCGGCAACATCAAAAACAATAGAAAAATATACCTCCAGCAAAATGCTTGGTGGTACTAGAAACTCTAGAAAGTAGAAAGAAACAATATAGCAGCAATGTTCAACAAAACCAATCAGCTTGAAAATAACACCATGCGTTTTCGAAATGTGATATGGGTGATTTCATTCGCTGATAAAGATCTTGAATTTGAAACAAAATTACCTAGACACAATAACTGTGACGTGTGACAGACACCGACATTTAGGACAAGAAAAACGTCACTTCATTTTCTAGTCAAGAAAACGTTTTTCTTATCTTTCTTATAGTACCTACCTAGTACATACATAAATAGTACTTGTCTAGTACTTGAATTGTTGAATGCTTGACAATCTAACAAGGTATCCCATTTAAATAGTTTTAATCCACAGTGAGAATTTGACAAACATACCTATTTGTTGTCATTTGGCACTTGCATAGTCAAAACGACGGAAATCTTGTACGTTTTGTTGAAAATCTACGAATAGACAAGGCAGTAACATGACAAAAATCACCGTTTTGTTTACGAGTACATCAGATTGACGTTGAAAACAAGATTGAAAGACAATTTAAAATCGTATATTTAGAATGCACCACTTCAATCGAAGAACAAGAGATTTCTATAGGATATGGATGATATAGGGCATCATTACTAACCAGCTCTTCTTCCTACTTTGGGAAACTTACAGACGAACCTAAGATATCTGAATATAATTTAACATTACAAAGGCGGAGAACTGTTAGCAAACCTGCAAACATATAATGTATATTGATGTATGAACCCTGTACAAAATTGGGAACATGTTCATGTATTGTATGTAGATTGCTTGAACATTATGCACCCCGCCTATCATTAAACTATTGGAGATCCTAAATTAAGCTTTAGTGTACAAGATACTAAATGTTGACGAAGACAAAGACCTATTTGTAGAACAAAATTCCTAGTGTATGTTTACTAATAGGGCGTGAATATGACGAGAAATGGGAAGCTGTTTTGTCAAAGTTCCTATGTTATCTCTTGTTCTTACTCCTCCGGTAGTGATTTTAGCTCTATTTCAGCCAGTTCTTCAAGTTTCCTCTAACCTTCATCCTTACATCAGCCTTTTTTTTGCTTGACAAAAATGGTCAAAACTATTTTGAAAATCAGACAGAAATGGGAAATTCATCTGAGTGGAGTCTAGTATGTGGGACTACTACAGCCCGATGAAGGATACTCTGGCTTTCTCCTATCCGAGTCTAGTATGTGGGACTACTACAGCCCGATGAAGGATACTCTGGCTTTCTCCTATCCTGTCTTTCTTTTCTCTTCGCTTTCGGGACTATAAGACCTCAGAAGTTACCAGTTCCTTCTAGCAAAAAGGAAGAAAAAAAGCTTATAGCTAAGCCTTTTTTTAATCTGCTGATGCTATACGAAACATGACCAATATCTACTGTGGGAACAGCAGGATTCAAGCTCTTATCCTGCGAGTACTTCACAAATTAGATTAGACTCATATTCTCATCCAAGATGAAGATGTTAGAGGAGGCAGATATTGAAGATCCTCGTAAGATAACAACTGCTATGCTATGAATTCAAGCTCTTATCCTGCGAGTACTTCACAAATTAGATTAGACTCATATTCTCATCCAAGATGAAGATGTTAGAGGAGGCAGATATTCAAGATCCTCGTAAGATAACAACTGCTATGCTATGGTACTTCAATAATGCTCAATATAGCTTTATTACAACAGGGTGGTCTTGGAAAATGTGTTTTTCGTATGTACATTTGTACCTAAAAGTACCCAAATATTACATGATTTCATTTGTGAAATGGTTCATCCACATCACATTTCGAAAGGGAAAAAAACTGAAAACTTTTCAAATGAGCCACGATTAGCCCATTAGTTTACCACCATTGACGAGAATATCACACATAGGTATTTAGATTGCAAACCACCCATCTCTTAAAACCTAGCTTTTATTCTTACACGATTTAAAAACAAAACGTGATATAGGTACTGATCCTCAGGATACTGGACCACTTGGACCACCCTATACTCTCCCAAGTCAAAACAATAGCTATATTAATTGATCAATTAGATAATAACACAGGAGATATAGGTAGAGGGGATGGGTCAACATTAACAGCGAAGCGGCAACATCAAAAACAATAGAAAAATATACCTCCAGCAAAATGCTTGGTGGTACTAGAAACTCTAGAAAGTAGAAAGAAACAATATAGCAGCAATGTTCAACAAAACCAATCAGCTTGAAAATAACACCATGCGTTTTCGAAATGTGATATGGGTGATTTCATTCGCTGATAAAGATCTTGAATTTGAAACAAAATGAGTATCAGATTGAGAAAATGTTCATTGGACAAGATGACATAGTCATTGGAGAAATTGAAGACATTAAAATAATAGATCCAAAACTTTAATGAGTAACCCTATAAAACTATAAACACTATTGCACGAAGCACATTCAATTCCTCACATTGACTTCAACAAATAAGACACATATCACACATATGACTTGACTTCAATTGAAGAGTCAAAACATATTCCCAACATAAACATATCAAGAGTACATGAAACACAGTTGAACCTAGACTAGACGCTGACAATCGGAACATAAATAATCATCTAAACGACAAAACGTACGATCTCATTTCGACATGGCTCATCCTTAGGTTTTATTAGAGGTGATAACCAATTCCTAATTTCATATACGATGGAATAAGAATAAAATTACAATGAAACAACATTATACATTAACATTACGTTGTAATAATACGATGAAATAACACCACTATTAAGGATATTAGGTATGCTTGGAACCAAACAGCCCTGCAGGCTTTCGGTACGCTGACATCGGGAGATTATGGCCCAAGATTTATTTCTGAGGCCGTAATCGAACAATGTTGATATTGACACTTAATCTGACTTTGATTTACATGAAGGTGTTGAATTGTTCATGTTGTTCAGAGATCAATTCCAGGTATTTTAAAGGCGGCTGTCCAATTTCATTTGATTATGATTAGGATTGGAACTTTATTTGGAAACCAATTAGTAGGTAGGTGATAATCCCTCTATTAGTCACAAAGATTAAGGTCAGGCCTGATGGTCTCACAGTTCGATATAATATTCAATATTTCGTCTCGGTTATTTATTTATGACAGACCTTTCGACAAGGTCTATTTACAAAGGATTACTCAATTAAAATAAAATAGAGCAGACCACAATATTCTTCGAATTTTCTCAATCATCTTACTTACAAACAAGCACGAAACTTCTGAAGCTCCCACTACCTTGTAAGACTTTCAGTAGCTCACGATATAAGACCGCAGTAACGATATACATAAGACCGGAGTAACGATATACATAAGACCGGAGTAACGATATACATAAGACCAGAGTAACGATATACATAAGACCGGAGTAACGATATACATAAGACCAGAGTAACGATATACATAAGACCGGAGTAACGATATACATAAGACCAGAGTAACGATATACATAAGACCGGAGTAACGATATACATAAGACCAGAGTAACGATATACATAAGACCGGAGTAACGATATACTAAGAAATACGCAGAGTGCAGAGACTGCGGGAGAGAAAACTTTTCCTCTCTCGCCTAATATTTGAGTTTCGTTTATGTTTTTAGTTTGATGACTACAAGTTCGGCCATGCCTTTTCCACAAGGTTGGCCATGCCTCGGGATGAACTAGTAAGTTATAAGAACGAGATCCATTCACTCATTCACATTTCACAGTTCACATTTCACATTTCATAGTTCACACACTGATCGCTCTATCTCTATAACCACAACACCTAGAAAGCTGAAATTTGGTAGGATTATTCCTTTTATGGTCTAGGTGTGCAATAAGGAAGGATTTTGCGAAAATCTAAACCGATCCTGAGATATGATCGATTTTTGATCGCTAAAATCTCCATAAGAAATACACAGAGTGCAGAGACTGCGGGATAGAAAACTTTTCCTCGCTCGCCTAATATTTGAGTTTCGTTTATGTTTTTAGTTTGATAACTACAAGTTCGGCCATGCCTTTTCCACAAGTTTGGCCATGCCTCGGGATGAACTAGCGGGATTCCGGAGCGAAGCGACGGAATTCAGCTAGTATCTACTATAGGAACAGCAGGATTCAAGCTCTTATCCTGCGAGTACTTCACAAATTAGATTAGACTCATATTCTCATCCAAGATGAAGATGTTAGAGGAGGCAGATATT